>NC_052509.1:58432108-58708511 GCF_014356525.2 Nilaparvata lugens
ATAATAATATATTATATCTCTTTAAGGTCTTTGATTTTGACACAGTCCTACACACATGAACTCGCTCACTCACTTCCATTACCAACATACGACAAAATAATAATTATCATCTTTTTTCCAAGGATGAATAATAATTATCCTTTTTATGTTCTTCAGCGAGTTTTCCCAGGGATGAGATCGAGTGCAATCGAAGCTTTATATTATAAACCTACTATGTTTTTAATTTCGTGAGAATCGTTAGAGCCGTTTTCGAGATCCGGTGAAATACAAACATATAAACGTCTAAACGTCTAAACATCTAAACATCTAAACATCTAAACATCTAAACATCTAAACATCTGAACATCTAAACATCTAAACATCTAAACATCTAAACAGCGCCTAGAATTATCTGAATACAAATTCAACATAGTCTACAGACCTGGAAAAGAAAATGCACCAGCTGATGCACTCTCTCGTATAATGTATTACAGCTGGTTGTTCAACATTGAACTCAGCTTTGGCAAAATACCATGATGAACTTTGTCACCCTGGTGTAACTCGTTTCTACCACTGGCTCAGAATGAAAAATCTCCCCTATACTGTAGATGATGTAAGGAAAATTTGCTCCAATTGTGCAACATCTAAACATCGAAACATCTAAACATCTAAACATCCAAACATCTAAACATCCAAACATCTAAACATCTAAACATCCAAATATCTAAACATCTAAACATATAAACAGGAACTGCTCGTTTAATAGTATAGGATATTTATTGTAGAATGGTGAAGCCAGTATGACATGTGATTGTTGAAGCCATGATCACAAACTATATTATTTTCAAATGGTTGCTAAAAGCATTTGAATGGCGCTTACTGGAAGAATTACTCCAATACTAAAAGTGTTCACTTCAGTTGAGAAGGTATGCAGGGAAAAAGAGAAAAGCACGCTCTCTTCGTGTTTAAGATTCATTCTCCTTAATTGTGCTCATCCTTCTCCTGAACCGTCTCCTCATTCACGCCACAGAATCGCATGGATCAACCGGCAAAGTCTTAAATATCCGTTCCTTTGGGCACTGAGCGGAGTTTTAGAAAAGAAGCAAACCTGTGGAAAAGATCATTTCCCAGAGTAGCAAGTAGGGAAGTCTGTCTGTGAGTGAGGAGGCTGTATAGATGGATTTCATTACTCTAATGGATATTTGTCTGTGTCTTGAGATTGGAGAGCAACTCGCTGCTGAAAAAGAGATCAGCGCTAAAGCCGGAAGCAGGTCAACAAATACGGAAGTAGAATTAGAAAGAGGAAGAAGAGCAACATCTACAGATGTTTATAGCTTCAGTAGGAAAGAAAAAGCGATCGATTGTCCTGTAAGTTGAGACGCTTGTGGTTACAGTTGGCAACAGATTGTTCTTTGTAGGGCATTCAATAGTTTCCTCTTGAATCGAAATGCATGCTTCTTCAATCCGCTATCTTTTTGTCACGGTTGTTTGGTTTCAAATATCATAACAAAACCATTTCCAACATCTACTATCAACTCCGTTGAATCACTTCTGCAACTTCGTGGATAGAAATTCACAGAACATTCTCGGTGCTCCAAAACTTTGGGTGAATTGAATTTGTAAGCTCTACTTCGAATAACAGTGTTCAGAAGATACTGATAATTTCCATATTCGTGATATCTGTTCTGGCAAACAAGATGATTGAATAAATCGATTTTCTTTTCATGATACGCTATGATTGAATATTCCACTATACATAATGAATTTCAACTAAAGTATTGATTGGAATAAAATCTTAATATCAGTGAGATACAAACATTTACAGTTACAAAATACCACAGAAAATCCCCTCCAATCACTTGTCTTTGGTGGACTGAATATTATTGTGAAACTGGAAAGGAAGACTTGATAAAGTCAAGGCACGGATTTATTGAAAAATCAAAATACTGGTTGTAATTGACATAAGAAGATTCACTTTCCTGTGAAGCTTTATGACGCTGGTAGTCTCTCATATTGTGCCGTTCATACACTCTTACCCAGTCAAAACAGTAAAAATCCACAATAATCGACAGTAATCGGCTTGAGATAACAGTAAAAGTTGCGACATAAACGCCCTATACCATGGGATATCTACTTACACTATCGTTTCTCTATGTTATAAGTTTCCCAATGCTTCTTGCTTCTCAAGTTTAACTGCAGCTCTTGATTCAATCCAACTCAAGCTGTGTTCCATGTATCATTCATCTCTTTCTAGCATGACACATTGAGTTACTCAATAACCAATTTCATATAACATTGAAGATTTCAAGAATAATGACATACTGTACATGGTCAGTGATAAGCATTTGTTCAATAAATATAACTGAAGAGTTCAAAGTATATTCTCCGATAACCATTTTTCGTCCTTTTATCATTCTATTCATTTCCTCTAATTCACTATGCCAGACTATACAGAAATCGATATCCAACAGATTAATAGCTGTTTTTTCGAGACTAATATCTCTCGGACAGTTTATCAACACATTTCCAAGGCAGACTGAACTTTTAATAGACCCAATATTTTTTCGGGGTAGATTGAACTCTGGAAGGATATTATTACCTGTAAATTGGGATGAGATGAGAGGCGCCTCCCTGATAAATGTAGACAGACCGCTGTTCGAAATAAATTAGACACGACAAAGAATTCTAAGCGACCCTCTCCACCATATTAATTATCAATTTCATCTTTATAGTGGACTATCATTTTCACGTTGTTATCACATTAACTAAGTGTAGGATGCAGTCAAATCGAATTTATCCAGAAAAAGAGATGATTATTCTTGGACGTTAGTCTAAAATGGATTGTAATAAGAGAGAAGGCTTTCTCCTACACTAGCTCACTATAACTAGGTTGAACTTTTCGTGATTATTATAATCATCAGAGCATAATTTTGTGGAATATTGGTGCTGAAACTCAACAGCTTTCTACAAAAATAGTAATTTGTAGGATATTCTCCACGAGCAACTTGTAGCTGGATTACATTGCCTAGAGTTTGTTAACTGCTTGTTATAACATATTTTCCAAAATCATGCATTCTCACTCTAATCACCATCATTTTCAATGTAAAAAGATGAGCGTGCTCTGTAAAAGGGATTTATATCTTTTCTATTATCATTCTGTCTCTTGATATCAAAAGAATTGAAAATCTTATTCGATATTCAGTCGTTTTCAAATCATAATTAATTCAACAAAAAATTATTCCAAAAAATTAATTTTTTGCTTTGTTTATTTTGTTACAGGTAAATGAACGTCTGCTTCTGATACATTGATCATATAACGTGGAACCCCAGCCTGTTTAACATGGCATCAACTCGAGAAGCTGTAAGATGTGATAAAACATCATTGCTTGGATAATATCAACACCGAGGTAAGTGAAGATGAGTTGATACGTCAACGACCAGCTCACTCAGTGAGTGTTTGAATCCAGTAAATAACATCACAATACTTAGATATTCTAACGTTGAATATAGTCAATATCTGTTGTCTTTTCCAATAATAAATTTCAATTTCAATAGCATCGATCTAACATGCTCTAATTCATATCGTCTACGATTTAATTTTCATTAAGACGATTTGAACGATCAATTTAAAGGATTTGCAAATACATTAAAACGCATGCGGTCATTCGATGTTATTGTGCCAGTAAGCGCAAGTTCAACTGATCTATGGTTGATTGTGTCTGTTTATTGATACTTCATCAATCCATCAATTGTTTTTGAAAGGTAGGCCTTGATAAAGGATCGCATACTACAGCATTTATGCGCCTTATTATATTGATTGACAATATCATTCTTTTTTATACTGGAAACATAGATCCACTGTGTGAAGCTATCACTCAAAAGTCAAAACATCCTTCCACGAAGCAAATCATCATTCGTGCCCCTCATTTTATTGATTGACAATATAATTTATTTTGAGATTGAGATCATAGTTTTTGTGATGTCAGCTATTACTCAATAAATTCAATACCTAAGTCAAAAAGCATTCACGCGCTTTATTCTATTTATTGACAATATTATTCATTGTTAGATTGTTATGATAGTTCTTGTGTTGAAAGCTATCACTCAACACAAAAAAATATCAAGTCTTGATAATGGCATCATTATTTGGCTATGATACCATTATCGAGTATTTATAAAGGCATCATAGCCGAAACATGTCATAAGTAATAGTATCTTACGTTACATGGACGGGAAGGGGCCTTTTGCAGGCAAGAATGAAGTTCCTAGTCGGGGCGTTAGCCGAGACTAGAATTTCATTCGAGCACTGCAAAAGACATTCACTACCAAGTAACGTACACTATTTTTTGTCATGATAATCTGAAGAAGAATAATTGAGAAATTGAAAACATTAGCTACTTGTGCTGAAGCTACTACATGCATTCTATAAACATAACCTAGTCTACAAATTCCGAATCAGGAATTTTGTGGAAGTTGACAAAACTTCCACCTGGAGCGCTGAAGGTGGGTTTTTTTAGCAGTTTTACTGTTTCTATTTCGGTACTAGGAAACATAATCGACTGTGAAGATAACATATGGTTTCATTACAGTAGAGTATGCTGTAATAAGCATACTCTATGTATGATAATAAGTATAAGAATCGTATGTTTATTTGTTCTGCAAACAGCTGTTTACCGGCTTGATTTCATGCATGGAAAACAGCTGAGATTGACTGACTATGACAAAAACAATTTTGAAAAAAGGTACTTGGAATGACAATATTGTACATTTCGAGATTAAGATCATAGTTTGCATGTAGAGAGCTATTTCTCAACACATCCAGTTACCAATCCAAACAGTATTCATGCGGTTTAATAAAATATAGATTGACAATATCATTCATTTTGAGATTGAGATCATAGTTTCAGTGTTGAGAGTTATCACTAAAAACATCCAATTATCAAGCCAAACAGAATTCATGCTCCTTATTATATTCATTCACAATATCATTTTTTTATAGATATCATAGTTTCACTGTTGAAGGCTATCAGTTGACACATCGAATTATCAAGGTAACCAACATTCATTTGGCTTGGAATATAGATTTTATTTATTTATTTAATCATTCAGAATTACAATATTTTCTTATATATATATATTCTGACGTTATTCTTTATATTTAAATAACGATTAGCCTCCTGCTTGGCATCAGTCGGTAAAGCATGAGATTTGATATAATTATATAATTAGGTCGTGGTTTTTTAATAGGATTCAGTCTCATAAAAATCTTGATAGGCCTAGGTATGGGCTTCTCCTATAACTCTTGTAATTCAATAAAAAATAAATATATATAAATATGGTACTTATACTATAGTGTTGAGGAATAAAAAATAAATTGCACACCATAAACGTTTCATACATATATTAAACAAATAATGCAAAAAATAAATCGAGGCAAAAAATATATAAAGAGCGATAAAAAATATAATATAAAAATAGAACAATAATTGAAATCAGTAAAATATCACAGGCTAAATTTTATATTCTAGATTTATGGCACGAATCATTACCATGTGCCTTTATCTTAAAATCATATGCATTCTTTTGCATGTAGCTGCGATATGCGCTTGCTAATACTTGTTGACTTGGACAATTCAATTAAAAATATGTGCTTTAGGATCAGCTTGATAAATTAGCCACTAATAATCCAAATATATATATATTAAAATCTCTAGTACTTAGCAGATTTCTTTGTATCGAATATATATTTTTATCTCAGGGTGCAAGATTCGGCACCTGACGGAATAGGTAGAGCCATTCATCTAGTGAATTAGAGCTATAACAAACTATCGCAAATTATATTGCAAAAATTAAATATCATATGCATATGTTTTAATAGCCTAGATTTTGTACTTCTTTGATTTAATAGAAATTTCTGAAATATTGATCTATCTTTTTTCTTTTAATAAAATACCTTTAATACTAATTTTACTTGCGCAAGTATTACTCTTATTAATTTCTTAATTTATAATAAAAACCCTTTTGGCGAGCTAGCTTTGATTATTAGATTAATTCGAAGCACTAGGGCGCCCATCACTAATTCAATATTTATCACTCACGTGTCGAAAATCTTCTTGTAAGCCGCCGATGTCGATCCAACTCCATGTGGTCCTGGAATATGGTAGCCGGAATCGTCTCTTCCAAGGGGTTATAAATTTATTTGAAATTGAAAATGACTTCTGCTTTACAATAGCATCACGAAGTCCTTTAAGAAATTTAATAATGTGATTTTACTTTAACTTTTACAAAATCATTATCAAGGTACTACGCTCTAAAATATTTGGGGTCCTCTCCTGGTGGCATTTGGTTGGCGAGTGCTGGTTCTCCTTTCTCAAGTTTTACAAATCTTATTTCCGACTTTCAAATTAACATAAAATTTGAATATCTTAGTCCTCCGCCATTTAGGTTCAAATAGATCTTACAAAAAATATCAAATATTACTTAGATTGTACGATTAATAATTTCTTTGCTTTCGAGCCATATCGATAACATAGACTATACAAAGTTTTAACACAAAATCCAGTACATTTATATAAATATATAGAAATATTTTTGAATTGGCCTACAGTTGCCGCCTATTAACTACCGTTTTGCTATTGGTGCATGCAAATTTTATTCGGTATTCATGCGCCTAGTACCTCTTATTTCCTGAATACACTTAATTATTTTTATTTGGTTTATTTGTTATGCTCTTTACATGCTAGCTAATATTCTATACATTAATATTAATTTCATGCTACCTAATAATTAGCCACGTGATCAGGTGTTTTTTCACATTGCACACCGTTTGATTGCAATAGAGCTCTGCCAAGGGGTTTTGGTCAGATTCTACGTTTCTCGATTTGATCGATCTCTAGGTCACCGATCCGTGAATACATGTACCTAACCTCAATCTTCAAAATATTTATTATAATAATCTATTTATTAGCAACAAAATTCCTTCAAATCCTTTTTAGGTTTTTGTACATTTAGCCAGAACAAGCTGATGCTATCTAATCTTAGTTATTATCTATTTGGCGATATTAGCCAGTTACTTTATTTTCAGACCTATTACTATTTCGGTTAGGGATTTTTATCTACCCAAATTCGATACTTTACACGCGCCCCTGGGTTTGAATTCAAAATATTTGAGAATCACAATGTTTTTAATGAAAACCCACCCTTCAATTCATCGATATATACTATACTTTATTTATAAATTATACTCTCATACTTCTATCACAGTTCGCAGACATATTTGCTGCATCTCCTTTATACCTTTATCAAATACAATAACAAATTCTCCTCCTCAACACACATAAAATATCATAAATATAAACTTCTAAACGCACTCCTCCTGACAACACTTAAACATAGTAATTTTTTGAAATCGCCGCTCGCAGGGCTGCCAACCTAACTACACACATTCCATGATTCTCACAATCGATTCCTTTCAGACTATAATTTCGATTCACAAACTTCTGGGCTTATATCTTATAGTATTTCTTAGGTCTTAATATAAATAATTTTCTATACATCAGGTACAATACTTTTCTTTTGCTAATGGCTCTTTGGTTTTTTGGTAGCTTGCATTCACTTTAGGTTTTTTCAGGTAACAAACGTGGCATAACTAAAGGTAATAAATATAAAACATATAAATAAATGTACTAACATTGATAAATATAATAAATAACAATAATAAATAACAATAATAAATAACAATTTTGGGGTAACCATACTTTTCCATAATCATATGTTTACAGGCATTACATATTTGATTCAGGTGGCCTTGCCCAGCTGGTCACTGGTTTTACGTTTCATACTGCTACATGTTACATCAGAATTTGCTGTCGAATTTCATAACTAACCTAATTGCTGCATTTTTTCCTTTCAAAGGTAATTAACAAATTATAAACATACTATCCCCGCTTGTGTCCTTTTTTAGTTGATGTAGCTAATTTAATTACATATTTAAAAATTGTTCTTTTTCTTATTGCAGGCTTCTAACGGTTGGAAGGAATTAAAACACTGGATTGTTGCCATGCGGTCCTATGCCAAGATTAAATTTATTACAAAAGGTTAGTAATTGGCTTGATAGTGGTGTTTTCTTTGATTGCTTATCATATTTATTTCAAATTCTGTGATATGGTTTAATATTGGCTACATTTTCCCACCAAACAATGTGCGTGTTCTCACTCTCTTGTAACTGAACTGTGTTATGCTGCGATATACACTTGTTAATTGTTGAGGCTGTCCTAATTGATAATTTGTTAATCATAAATTTAAAGCCCTTGTATCTGGTATACTTTTCTAAACAAATCCTAGCTTCCTTAATGGTAATTCCTTTTAAGCTGTTCTTTTCCCAATCATCTTGTAAACTTAATTCATCTTTCCTCTTATTTTCATCTAATGTTCTTGATCTCGGTTCATTATAACTCATTATGCTCAAGACAATAAACATTTTTATAATATTAGCTTTCCAATTATCAATAATAGTTTCATTTAATGATAACAATATAATATTTTCCATCCTATCTACAACACAGTCTTTTATTAATATCACAGCCATTATTGCAAACATTACACACCATATCAAAACATTTATCAACCTCTCAACAATATAATCTCTCAACATATAATATCCAGGTACTTTCACTTTCTTAATATTACTTTTTATTGCTTCCATTCTTCTCAAATACCGTTTATCCTTAATTAATCTCAATAAAGTAGTCCACTTTATAATTATCCTCCACGCATGAATCCATAGTAGTTTCGTAAGCAGCTCCGTTTTTATCATATTCCTTTGGTCTATTCTTCCGGTCACATAGCTGGTTTGCCCTCTTGAAACGTATGTGCCGCGGATGCACGCCGTCGGTCCGCTCCTGTCCTCCTCGGTGTCGGTCCGGTGTCCTCTTCGGGCGTTTGAACCGTGCATGCGGCCGGTATGCGCGCGCGTGGTTCCTCCTTCGTCGCTTCTTCCGCCTCCGGGCCTTGCGATGCATGTTCTTACGGTCCTGTATGCTGTCCTCCTCGTCCTGATGCCGGTCGGGTGTCCTCGGGCGCCTCCGTCTCCGGGCCTTGCGGTGGTCGCTCCTCTTGTCCTGGATGCCATCCTCTCGTTCTTCCATGGGGTCCTTGGTTTGCTTCGGTGGTGTCCCTTGATAAGCGGTTGTAGGTTCGGTGCGCGGATCTGTTACATTTTCAGTTTGTTCTATATTCATCAACTCCTTAATTATAGCATGATCCTGGTGGCTGTTGGTGTTCTCCGGCGGTGAGAGATCTTCGGTAGGGAACAGGATGCTTAGTAGGGATTGTTGTTTGCGGCTGGCTTTAATTGCATGTTTGGCGGCGGTTTTTTGTGGTAGGCTGTCTTGTATGGGCTTCGGTTCTTCTAATAATATTTTAGGTGAATCATTTCTAAAGGTGGTGTATGATGTTGAAATATCTGGATTTTCTTTGTTTGTTTCATTGGAGCCTGTAGGTGTTATATCGGGGGTATCATATAGTCCTGGTTTATTAGCTGTAGCTTTCTGTGTATCTGGTGGCGGGTTGTTGGGTGTTGGGGTTCTGTGTTTTTTGGTGATTTGATCTGGACGCATGCTCTAATGTGTAGTTTGTACTTATTTGATGAGGTGGCGGTTTATAATTTCTGTTGTAATTGTTTTGTGTGTGATTATTATTTGAGTTCAATCGATCACGGCCATCATAGTGATTCTTACGATTGCTCTGCTGGGCATAGTGGTTGGTTGTGCGATTTTGAAATTTTTCATTATTCCAGTTACCATTTTGCCTGTGCTCATAGCGGCGTTCAAATTGAGGAGCAGATCGGTAGCAATCATATGATACCGGTTCATAATTTTGGCTGTTATACTGATTAAATTTTGAGTTATGTTGATTTTGTGCGTATCTCTGGTCTGAATGGTGGTTTGATATTGCCATCACAGACTGTATGCCATATAAATGTTTTATCAGCTGCTTGCAATCAGTAATGGGTTGTGTGGCGAGTGCCACTAACTAACTTGCGTATCTAACTTGATACGGTAGCTTCTTTAAAATAATATTTGCTAATGCCGATTCATTAATGGGCTCGCTCAATTGAGAATTTTTAAACTGTAGGGCAGTGACGAAAGTGGTACATGCACCGTCTAAGTTAGGGTTGAAATCGCATGATATAATGTCCGCTAGCACGTCCAACTGTTTACTTCTGCTCCAATACTGTTCCAGGAAGACAGCTACAAACTCATCCAATGATGTAAATTCATGGGCTCTACTCCGAAAGAACATCAGGGGTTCGCCAATCAATAAACTAGTCAAACGAAGACGCCAAAAATTCCAAGAGGTAGGTGCAAGAATTTGTACTAATTTTATCTGATCAATGAATGGTTGAGGTTGCAAATGGCGATCAGTATTATCAAATTTTCCCAGTCCTTGTAATATACTATGTACGTTGAGGTTGTCTGTTTGAATCCCTTGAGGTCGTTGTTGAATATGATTTTCTAATGCTGTTATTTTTTCCTGTGTTATCTGCCATTGACTATTATGTGTAATTTTATTTGCGTTTATTTCTTGATTTAATTGAGTCAGAGTGGATTTTTGAATTAGTAGAGTTCCGTTTAAAGCTTTACAGGTTTCTGTATTTTGATTGATGCTACCTTGCAGTTGGTTCATTTTTGTGGACATATTAATCTGTTTATTTTGTATTTCTTTAATACTGTTAATATTTTTGTCAACTGTAGTTGTTAAGTTTTGATTGGCAACGGTAATTTGTTTGTGGATTTCTTGGTGGCAATCGGCCTTGATGTTATTTGTTATATCCTGAATGGGTGTAGTGATTTGTGTGGTTAGGTTATCTATCCTTTCGTTGAGCTCACAGGTAACCGTATCCAACCTTTCCGATAATCCTGCCGTAACTTTATCCTGACTTTCTTTCTGTAGAGTTATCATTGCTTTTAATTCTTCCCTATGATTCTCTACTTTAGTTTCAATATTATCCAACCGTCGTTCTACTGATTTTATAGCGCCTGTGGTCTCTTTCATGCCCTGTTCCACTGTTTGTTTATTTTCCTCTTTTACTGCAACAATCTCTTTTTTAATCTCCTGCATCATATTATCCATTGTGTTTTGTAACATAATATTGAAAGTACTGCTAGTTTGTTCCATTATTACCTTTTGAAGCGGATCTAACTCTGTGACTGAAAATATACTTTGTTTGCCCAGGTGTGACTCGGCCTCCGGCGATGCGGGTTCTGCAGGCTGCTCCTCGCCCCCTTCAAAGTTGATCTCTGCTATCCGTTGATTCAATGGTGTGTCAGCGGCGTTGATTCGAGTGGATGATAGAGGTTGCAGACCTGGTGGATCGAAGATTATCGACCCGACGCTTCCTGGTTCCCTTTCTCGTGGCGTATTGGCATCTACCGTGGTGGGGTTTGATGTGCTTGGAGTCGACAAAGTGGGATCTGTGCAATCGCCGTACATATATGAAACTTCAGAGTTTGCGGGAGTGTGATTCATTATGTCAAATATGATAAATGCTTATTAAAAAAGTGATAAATGATAAGCGAAACTGCTTAAAAAAGGGACACAAACCGGGACTTACAGTGAAACAGTGATGTGCAAAGTGTTTGGATACTCATACGACAAGGTATTTATACTTAAGTTTTTTATAATGCTCTAGCGCCCCCAATGTTTTGTTTTAATTTATTCTTGGCTAGTTTACAGGCTGTGACTTATTTTCCAACTGGCTTAAACACATAATATATTTTTGACTAGAAAGTAATAGCAGTTTAGGCTTATAAAATATAATCTCTCTCTATAAACATGTATTTTTTACAGTACTAATAATATAAAATTTTCTTTAAAACATATAATTTCTCTTATTTAAAGCTATTGATTCCCCAAAAAGTAATACAAATTTCACTTCGCCTGTTTTCCTCAAAACTCGTATAAGTTATCTATAATTTTCAATATGGTTATTGACTTAATTTCAAATAATTATTCAATGAGCTTGGCTCTCATCATCAGCCCCACGTTGGGCGCCATGCTTCTCTGACGTTATTCTTTATATTTAAATAACGATTAGCCTCCTGCTTGGCATCAGTCGGTAAAGCATGAGATTTGATATAATTATATAATTAGGTCGTGGTTTTTTAATAGGATTCAGTCTCATAAAAATCTTGATAGGCCTAGGTATGGGCTTCTCCTATAACTCTTGTAATTCAATAAAAAATAAATATTTATAAATATGGTACTTATACTATAGTGTTGAGGAATAAAAAATAAATTGCACACCATAAACGTTTCATACATATATTAAACAAATAATGCAAAAAATAAATCGAGGCAAAAAATATATAAAGAGCGATAAAAAATATAATATAAAAATAGAACAATAATTGAAATCAGTAAAATATCACAGGCTAAATTTTATATTCTAGATTTATGGCACGAATCATTACCATGTGCCTTTATCTTAAAATCATATGCATTCTTTTGCATGTAGCTGCGATATGCGCTTGCTAATACTTGTTGACTTGGACAATTCAATTAAAAATATGTGCTTTAAGATCAGCTTGATAAATTAGCCACTAATAATCCAAATATATATATATTAAAATCTCTAGTACTTAGCAGATTTCTTTGTATCAAATATATATTTTTATCTCAGGGTGCAAGATTCGGCACCTGACGGAATAGGTAGAGCCATTCATCTAGTGAATTAGAGCTATAACAAACTATCGCAAATTATATTGCAAAAATTAAATATCATATGCATATGTTTTAATAGCCTAGATTTTGTACTTCTTTGATTTAATAGAAATTTCTGAAATATTGATCTATCTTTTAATTCTCTTATTAATTTCTTAATTTATAATAAAAACCCTTTCGGCGAGCTAGCTTTGATTATTAGATTAATTCGAAGCACTAGGGCGCCCATCACTAATTCAATATTTATCACTCACGTGTCGAAAATCTTCTTGTAAGCCGCCGATGTCGATCCAACTCCATGTGGTCCTGGAATATGGTAGCCGGAATCGTCTCTTCCAAGGGGTTATAAATTTATTTGAAATTGAAAATGACTTCTGCTTTACAATAGCATCACGAAGTCCTTTAAGAAATTTAATAATGTGATTTAACTTTAACTTTTACAAAATCATTATCAAGGTACTACGCTCTAAAATATTTGGGGTCCTCTCCTGGTGGCATTTGGTTGGCGAGTGCTGGTTCTCCTTTCTCAAGTTTTACAGATCCTATTTCCGACTTTCAAATTAACATAAAATTTGAATATCTTAGTCCTCCGCCATTTAGGTTCAAATAGATCTTACAAAAAATATCAAATATTACTTAGATTGTACGATTAATAATTTCTTTGCTTTCGAGCCATATCGATAACATAGACTATACAAAGTTTTAACACAAAATCCAGTACATTTATATAAATATATAGAAATATTTTTGAATTGGCCTACAGTTGCCGCCTATTAACTACCGTTTTGCTATTGGTGCATGCAAATTTTATTCGGTATTCATGCGCCTAGTACCTCTTATTTCCTGAATACACTTAATTATTTTTATTTGGTTTATTTGTTATGCTCTTTACATGCTAGCTAATATTCTATACATTAATATTAATTTCATGCTACCTAATAATTAGCCACGTGATCAGGTGTTTTTTCACATTGCACACCGTTTGATTGCAATAGAGCTCTGCCAAGGGGTTTTGGTCAGATTCTACGTTTCTCGATTTGATCGATCTCTAGGTCACCGATCCGTGAATACATGTACCTAACCTCAATCTTCAAAATATTTATTATAATAATCTATTTATTAGCAACAAAATTCCTTCAAATCCTTTTTAGGTTTTTGTACATTTAGCCAGAACAAGCTGATGCTATCTAATCTTAGTTATTATCTATTTGGCGATATTAGCCAGTTACTTTATTTTCAGACCTATTACTATTTCGGTTAGGGATTTTTATCTACCCAAATTCGATACTTTACAATATATATTATATATATTATATTATATATAGTTTTTTTACAATATATCATTCAGATTGACAATATTATTCATTTTGAGATCGGAGTCATAGCTCCAGTGTGGAAAGCAATCAGTCATCACAAAACCTGACGAAGGAGCATCACTGAGGGACGCTGGATGTTTGATTCCATCTTGCAGTGTTGGTTTGTTATTGCTAACCTAGAGCGGTGAATTGTTGCATTTGTTATGAGGTGAGCAGGGTGGTTCTCGTCCTTGGGGAATCGCCGAGAAGGGGTGAAGGGGGTTAATCTCCCAAGAACTTATGACATGTATATTTAAATAGGGTAGCGAAGATGGGGCTGCAGAGGGATTCCGGTTACGGCTCTCTGGGGAGACTGCAGAGGCTGGCAGATATTGACAATCTGCCTCCGCACAAAACTCGGGCTGGTGTGGTGCTCTGGGAGTGCTGGACTGTCTGCACTGTCTGCAACGGTGCTTCATTGCTTTCTTCATTGCGCCCTCACGATAGAGAGCCAACTTACAGCCTTCAAATTCCCTACAACATTCCCTCCAACATCCCCTTCAATATTTGCTTCAACATACCTTCTAATATCATTGCATCTTCACGCTACAGAGCCAACTCACAGCCTTCAAATTTCCTACAACATTCCCTTCAATATAGCCTGCAACATGATTGCTCCTTCAAGCTGCAGAGCCAACTTACAGCCTTCAACATTTCCTACAACTTCCGTACAACATTCCCTGCAATATTTGCTTCAACATACCTTCCAATATCATCGCACCTTCTTGCTACATAGCCAACTTACACCCTTCAACTTCCTTACAACATTCCCTTCAACATAGCCTGTGACTTCATTGCACCTTCAAGCTGCAGAGCCTACTTACGCCCATCTAAATTTCCTCCACTTCCCTTCAAAATTTCCTCAAACATAACCTCCAATATCATTGTATCTTCATGCTGCAGAGTCAACTTACGCTCTTCAACATTCCCTTCAATATTTGCTTCAACATACCTTCCAATATCATCGCATCTTCACGCCGCAGAGTCAACTTACACCCTCCAACATGTCTTCAAAATCACCATTACCTCACTCTTGAACATAACCTTTAACATTAAGCCTTTGTAAAGGCTGAAAGTAAACTTTCTACTCGTGATATTTTTCATAGCTTTCCGAATTGTATATCATGAAGCTATCAGAATGTAAAAAAGAAAACATTTTCTTCTCGATCATTACTTTTTGAGATATCTTTAAAGGTCTAAAGTTTAAATTTTTGGGACAGAACATTTCAAATTCGGTAAGAGATAAATCCAGAAGATAGATATTTCATGGTATTGTGTATCTAATAAAAGAACAATTTTGTGAGAATATTCATTTTTGAGAAAGTTATTCAATTTACTGAAAATGACCATTATTTTTGGTCAAATAATTATTTTTGGTCAAATAATGGTCATTTCTAGTAAATTGAATAACTCTCTCAAAAGTGAATATTTTCAGAGAATTGTTGTTCTACTAGATACACAATACCATGAAAAATCTATCCTCTGAATCTCATGGATTTATCTCTTACCGAACTTGAAATGTTCTGTCCCAATTTTTGGTCAAATAATGGTCATTTTTAGTAGATTGAATAACTTTCTCAAAAATGAATATTCTCAGAAAATTATTGTTTCACTAGATACACAATACCATGAAAAATCGATCTTCTGAATCTCATGGATTCATCTCTCACCGAACTTGAAATGTTCTGTCCCAAAAATTAAAACTTTAGATGCTCATATCTCGAAAAGTAATAATCAGAAGAAAAATGTTTTCCTGAAAAACCTTTTTCATTTTGATAGCTTCATAATATACAAATAAAGGAACTTTGAAAAATATCACCAGTAGAAAGTTAATTTTCAGCCTCTGCACAGCCTTAGAGATACTCTTGAACATAACCTTCAACATTAATGCACGCACATTCACGCTGCAGAGTCAACTTACACCCTTCAACATTCTCTTCAACAATTCCTTCAACACAGCCTTCAACATTATCGCACTTCCACGCTCCAACCTACACCATTCAACATTCCCTTCAACATAACCTCCAATATTATTACACCTTCACGCTTCAGAGCCAATTTACACCCTTCAACATTCCCTTCAACAATTCCTCCAACACAGCCTTCAACATCATCGCACTTCCACACTCCAACTTACACCATTCAACATTCCCTTCAACATAACCTCCAATATTATTACACCTTCACGCTTCATAGCCAACTTTCACCCTCCAACATCATGCTATTAAGCCAACATACACCAGCCGGGTCGGTAATAACCTACCTACATTTGGACTGTTGCATAAATTAGAATTGGAACCGTTTTGGGCGTAAGATGTTGGTACTTTTTTGAAAGTTATCTGATCTTGAACAGTGGATATATGGAAAAGCTCGATCTTTGATGTCACAATATCAAATCAAACATCGGTTATGTCGTATTTTTCAGTGATCATTATTGGAAAGATCTATGCTGAGGGTGCTGGATAGTTCAGATATGAGATTAGTTCAGTTATTTGGTAGTTTGATAGTTGAATCTAGTAGTACAGGATAGTTACAGTGTGCGTGATAGCTTGGAATCCTAAGATGCGTACAGATTTACACGCCGCGAACATGAGCAATTCACTGTTAATCAGCTGACTATATATCTGTATTTTCACAGAAACGGTATAAGATATGGATATAAAAAGCTTGGCATCAACTGATTGAAAGTGAATTGCTCATGTTCGCGGCGCGTAAATCTGTTCGCACCTTTATAGAATACCTTAGATATTGAATTAGTTTGATCAAGTAGTCCAGAGAAAGCTCAGATAGCTGAAACACAGAGATGATTCCTACAGAACCTGGTCCATAACCGTATTTTGTTCAAAGTCTTACAGAGTGATAACAGAAGAATGCTATCCTTGCAGCTTGATAAACTTGATAATTCCGTACAATTTAGAGCGTTGCGGTAACCTAGCAACAAGAAAAGCTATGCAGGTTGGCTGAGCAGAGTGAGCTAACTGATGAAGGGCTGTGGGGATGAAAACAATGCGACTGAGGGAAACAAGAAACAAAGTAAAGTAAATTTTCATTATTAACGCGGATGCGTGGGGGAGAAAGTCGTTCAGTGAGGATGAATGAGAGAATAAAGAGGAGAGATGGGTGGGAGATTGGAGAGAAAGAGTGAAAGAAAAAGAAAGTGATGTACATAGCAGATGGAAGCTGCTGGCAAGGCTTGATCCCTGTTTTTCTTTTCTCGGAGGCTTCATCGTCCTCCTCTTCCCCCTCCTTCATCCCACATTATCCTCTCTCTTTCTTCGCTGATTACTTTGTTGGACGGTCAAAATGTAGGAAGCAGGGGAAATCAGCTGGACGTCGTCTTCCCAGTTTCCTAGCTCTCTCTCTCGCTCATTCTCTCAGCAATGAATACCAGTTGAGGAAACGGTAAACATCCCGGGCTTCAGCTCCAAGGAAATAAAGAGCCTCCGAACACCGGAGCGCTTACAAAATTCAGGATATTGCACGATAGAAACGCAGTTTGGCGAGAAAAGTTGTCGACTATTGCTGGAGAGTAAATAGTTTTCTGGTGTGGTGTACCTGTAAGAATGTCAATATTGGGTAGTTGAGCTGAACTTACTTGTCCCTTGAGGATGTTGGCTGCTTGTTGGTCTCAGCGTATGGTGTGACCTCAGGCAATAATTAGAAGAATTCCTTGCAATCCAGTCCATATTGTGTTATTGAGTTCTTGGTTTATGCCAGTGATAATCAAGGTGAAATGAAAGTGAGGATTTCACCATGTGGAACCATAAAGTGAAGAAATATTTATTATTAGTTCTGATAAAAATATTCTGAATCAAAATATTTATATTCTGACATATAGATTATTTCTGTCATCTCTGGTGGAACTGATAATAAGAGTTCAATTTTATTATCATACTAACAAAATCAGTTTGATAATGATGATGTGAAGCTGACATCTTTCATTCCACCTCAATATGGAGAATTTCCACAAAATAATATCTGCTTCTAGTGTAAATTTTTATTAAAAGTGATGATCATAATATCCTCAAAATATTATTCCCAATTGGATGAAAAAGACTAAGAAATTGTCGAAAACCACAGATTTATTGATACTTAGAAAGAACGGTTTCGGTTATTACACCATTGTCAATCTCTGATAAACTGACAATGGTGTAATAACCGAAACTGGTCTTTCTAAGTATCAATAAATCTGTGTTTTTTGACAATTTCTTAGTCTTTTTCATTCAATATGAATAATTACCACAATATCAACTTCTCAACTACACAAAAAGTGTTATTTCCAACTTTTTCACAATAATGTAACGTTGAAAATATTCTCTCCTTCTTCTCTTATTCACTTATTCACGATTACCAGAATGCTTTGGATTGATAAAATCATACTTGATGATGATAAATTATGGATTATTGAGAACATAGAGCAATGAGAATGAATTATATAGGCCTTAACTGATGGAAAGATGAAGTGGAGGCTGGAGATCACATCGAAATGTAATACCAGAAGAAGAAAATTGGCTTATAATAGTGTGAATTTTGCAAGGATTTCTTAGCCTCGTCAGAACTGGCTTCTTCCAAGTACTCATGTATACTTGGGTTGATTTTTACACTAGGTCAAACTTTCAATAAATAAATTTCTGAAAGAAATGTTACCGTGCATTCACTTTCTGAGCTGATAGTGGTTATGGTGAAGTGGATTTCCACCTTTTTGGTTAAGACGACTTGTACACTGAAGTGTACATTGTCAGCTGTCCTATAACAACAACTATATACAGGTATCAATGGCCACAGATCAGCTGTGGAGTTCTTGAAAAGTTGTATTCTGAGAGAGAGGTCAGGTCTCAATAGAGTGAATCCCATATGTATACTATACTTTCAAAATGTATGAATTCAGGTCTACTTTCTTGTATTTATAAAATAGAATTATAGTACCCTTTACAATTAATAAAATAATAAAACAAGAATACAAATTGTAACGTAACTACTAGTTTCGGTGATCACTATACTGTACACTGGGTCTGACGAGGTTAAAATAAATATTATTGTAATATATATCAATCTATTGTACGTATCATCAAAGAGAAAACATAGGTAAGTTAATAACTCCTCTGATTTTTCTCCATATCGTAAAACTGGTGCAAATTCGAAACTGTAAATCATCTGTATTCACCATCAGAGCTTGATAATACTGATTTCTCCTTCTTGAACCCAAATAACGCTTAAATTGGGTTGAATTTCAATTCAACTACCCCTCAAACAGTGAAAGAAAAATTTAAGATCACCAAGATACGACGAAGGTTGAGAGGCCTCTGCGGAAATTACTCAACACTTCCAGAAAGTTCTTGAAGTTGAGTTCTCATCGACTGGCAGGTTTCTAGAGTGGTCAGAGAACTGTGCAGCAGCAGTGGCGCAGAAAATTCTCCTCAGCCTAGTGGGCTACTCCAGTATCTAACCCTGCCTTCTAATGTCAATTGAGGCCTGTCACCATCTGTTGGGCTTCTCCTAACTTGACCAACTCCCAACTTGGACGGTCAACTTGACAGCTAACATTTCAAATTAGGCTCTTCTGTTCTTCTGAAAGTATCGGCACTCCAGAGTCTCCCGCCAACTTGTGAGAGCTTTATTGATGAGATTAGGCCGATATTTCCTCATTATTTGACGTCTTCAAATTGAATATCTGAAGATCCATGCAGAGATTGATTTACGATTCCAAAATTTCAATATAAACACGAGCTGTAGGCTCTTTCAATATTCCACACAGACAGGCACAAATAATCAATGTATACTATACTCCACCCATCCCGTTACACAATAATTTCTTTCTACAACTCGACAACGTAATGTGACTTCACTAATGTGATGTAATATAATATTATGAAAATAATGATTGCTTAGGCTAGGCACACACCAGTTAGTCAAGACAAGACATGATCAGACACGTTCAGTCACAATACTTCACATAGCTGCTTATGAAGACATGACTGATTGCAATGGCTTATCAGAGTGAGTTGCGTCACATGCAGCGATGTGGAGTATTGTAACTAAACGTGTCTGAACATGTCTTGTCTTGACTAACTGGTATTTTGACCTAGCCTTAGTATTTTAGTGTTTCTTGAACCTTTTCTCAACATTGAAGGATGAATTCTCAATATTATCTATTCTAAACATATATTACAATTCTGTAATGAATTCAACTGAAAGTGATGGAAACTGATTTGCTTCTCATGGGAATGTGTAGGTTCAATTTATTATAATCCCTATCATTATGTATCATGATGTCATGATTTATGTTATCTCTCATTATTTTCTACATCTTTCTCGTCTATTTATGAACTAGAGCTATGATAGACGTCACCCCGAGCAGGAGAAAGAAAATTTCATACTGAATTCACTTTAATAAATTTCTTAACGTGAGACTCTCAAGGAGACTCTTTTCGTAGAACAGATTAGCAAGTTCATGAATTAACAAAATTACTTGGAAGTCTAAGTGTTAAAAGTCTCTCATGAAATAAAGATTGAATACGTTCTCCTTCATATTATATCATTTTTGTAAGAGTTTTTCGTATCTCTTCATGCGAGAACCATGATTATTCGTAACTAAAGTTGTGAATGATCAAAGGAACTTCCAATTTCTTTCCAGGAATTCCAAGAATATTCCGTAGACTGGCGTTCTATTTTGCAGTCGGATCATTTCGAGTAATATTCGCTTCATGAAGAACTATTTTATATCCTCTCAGTAACGAATCCTTTCTTGTGAGAGTTGGTCGTATATCAAAAGAACCGATGCTGCTCGAAGGCTGGCTGCTCTCTTGAAATGATCGCAATGAAAATTTATTCAAATGATTGCGAATCGCACTGAGTATACTTGCCTTTCCCGTTCCTTCTTTGTACTTTTTCTGATCTTGCTCTTATCATGTCTTCTATGATAGGAGATTCCTATAAAAAAATTCTCTCTATGTATGAATACTTGAGAACTGTGATACTCTATTCCCCATGAATTTTTTAGCTCAATTATTATTTTCCAAGAAAAAAACCAACCATATGGGAATTTCGAGGAAAAAATCACTAAAAACATGAAAATTGAGTAAAAGTTTTTGATCTGTGTTTTTTTGTGGAAATGTAATGAATGAAATTGGACTCAAATAATAATATATAGTGAGTGAGGAAAGGGGACTGAAAATTAGCCGATCAAAAACAGAGTACATGGTATTGGGAAACAATGATGGGCTACCCTGAGAGCTTCAAGGAAACCAAATCCAACTAGTTGTAAGTGTTAATTACCTGGGTTCAAGTGCACAGAGAGATGGAGGGCTTGATGTAGAAATACAGCATAGAATAAATTGTGGTTGGATGAACTGGAGAAAAATGAGTTGTGTTCTTTGTGATAAGAGAGTGAATTGTCAAATGAAGGGAAAAGTGTATAGATCAGTTGTGAGGTCAGCTATGCTGTATGGAACGGAGACATGGCTCATTTCAAAGAAACAGGAACGAAAGATGGAAGTGACTGAGATGAGAATGTTAAGATGGATGTGTGGGGTTACAAGAAGAGATAAAATAAGAAATGTATTGATCAGTGGCACTGTAAAGTTGGACAAATGGGAAATAAAATGCAGGAGACAAGGATGACGTGGTTTGGGCATGTACAGCGACGGGAGGAGGATTATGTTGGACGAAGTGTGCAGGATTTGGTTTTGGAGGGTTGGAGAGGACGAGGTAGACCTAGGATGAGGTGGGGAGATAGAATAGCGGCTGACTTGTGGGAGATTGGTTGGAGGAGAGAGGAAGCATTGGATAGGGCTTTGTGGAGAGGCAGACTAAGAGGAAGGAATGCCGACCCCATTTAAATGGGATAAGGCACAGCCAAAGAAGAAGAAGAAGAATGAGAAGTTTTGTTTTCCAATCAGATAAGAATTAAGATCATGCTAGTTGAATAGAAATATTATCAAAAACGTTTTTTTTTTTTTTTTTTTTTTTTTTCAAATCAAATCAAATTTTATTCACAATTTCAAAAAAACATTTTAGGGTCCTGCCAAACCTGTAGGTTTTTCGGCGGGTGCCCAAACACAAAAACAATATTAAGAACATAATTAGGTTTGAATAGATTTGAATAGATTTGAATAACGTTGAATAGATTTGATCAGATTCAGAGTTAGGGAACTCTTCACAAGTATCAAAATTAAGCGAGAGCGAGTTTTCTGTTATGAGATAAAATTTATGAGCATAAAAAATAATTATCTATCCATGATTATTATTGAACCAATATTGAAATTAAATGCTGCAAATCTTTAATCAAAATATAAATGCAATATCTCAGTGATTTCCATCCGTAGATTATCAAATTATTCATTCATTCCACATTCCATAATACACAAATCATATACATGATCAGAAAAGGACCAACAAGCCTATCCCAAAATTATTCCCTCTCTGAAATTCGTTAGGAGTACCTATGTCAAAAAAGTGGGCTATGTTGCTTCACTTCTTGTATGTTTGTTGAATGATAAGATAATTCAGAGCTAAGAGATATAAAACTAGAGGGATCAGATAGTGAACTAGATAATTGAAAAGAGTTCAGAGGGTTGCTATAATAATAATAATAATAATAATAATAATAATAATAATAATAATAATATAATAATAATAATAATAATAATAATAATAATAATAATATAATAATAATAATAATAATAATAATAATAATAATAATAATAATAAATAAATCTATTTCCTTTAAAAAATACAATCATGCAATTAAAACATAAAACGTACAAAATATCTACGATACAATAGGCTTATGAAAAAATATTGAATTTAATTCTATTGGAAATTAACCTACTCAACTATGGGAAACTCATGTACTAGAGTAGGTGTTGGTAGTAGTAATAGATTGTTGGTGGGGGTGCAAACTGTGAATAAATACGTTGGGTAAGTGAGCTCACATATTGTTTGAGATTATGTTTCCTATTTATGATTTCTTTCAGTTGAAATGATCCAGTTCTTACCGGCAGTTTTGAATCTTCTTGGGTTTTCTATTGATTTGATTTGTGCAAGAAGTGGATTGTGGAGTTTTGGTGCTAGCACAGAATACAATTTGAATTATAAGAGTTTTCTCTGGTGCTAGGTGGTTGAAGTGTTGTTGATATATTGCCTTCCTAGCCACGTTCGTAATAAGAAGGTTTCTGTTTCTTGTGTTATGACTGTGGTTACTTTGTTGAAAGCTTTCCTGGTTTTTGTGTAGTCTGCAAATTATTTCCAAGAAGTAGAGCTGTCTTATGTTCATCACACCAAACTGATTGTAGAGCTGGTCTCACGGATAACAAGGTGGTCTCTGCTTGATGATCTTCATTATTAGTTTTTGCACTTTAATTCGATGAACATCTCATCATCTCTATCATAATTTTTGTTTGAAAACATCCATAGTAACGATTTCAGTATTCATTGAAGTATGATTCCGATCATCGACTCTGTGATTATTGTCTAAATCCTTTCTCGACTCCCAATATTCATCGAAGAACATGGACTACAAGCATGAGCTACGAAGCTCTTGAAAAATCTGAAAAGTGATTGCTGTCCTTTGGATTTCCCCCAATGTGAGTGAGTGTTTAGTCATATTGGTGCTACAGCCCTGAAGGCACTTGGAGGGCTAAGGGTTGAGGAAACCCTTCTGTCCAGCCAAGCACGTTATTGCAAAGTAGACGTCTCAAACTGTCTAGTCGACAAAGAGGGTCCACAATGCAATTTGACAATATTTGGCAAGTGCAGGCACCCGAGAAGACACTACACTCTCGCGGAGAGAATACACATATTGCTTGAGAGTGGTATCAATCCATTCTGTTGCTTCTATTCAAAATTACTTAATTTCATTCATATTATTTTTACTATACTTCTATGCCTCTACCACTTTCATAGATTAGTTAAAAATCCACATTGCATTCCTGGAAGTTATCAAATTCAGTGGAAACCTTTATTTTTCATTTATTTATACATTTTATACGATAAGTGAATTATCAGAATGATAGGGAGAGGAAAAATAAGGTAACCTTGTGCTATTCCTCTCCCAAATTTGGATAACACATAGTCCGAAAACGGTTAAGTCTTGCAGTTCTTCAATTCACTAAATTTTCAGAACCACAACGGAAAAACGATTCTCACTGAAATTAGCTAATTGTTGATTTTCTCAAATCAGGGAAATTCTAATAATACCTGGAATACTGGGACACTTCCGACGTAAACTTATTGTTGGCAGACATTTATTCTACCTGATTAGCTTCTCGAGAATTGATACCAGATTTCTTGAAGTATGAGAATATATTTATCTTGACCACTGTTCGGCCGGCCTTTCTCCTGAACACTTTATCACTTCATTTTATTCTTCCTCTCTCCTTCATATGCGTACTCAATCAAATTATCAATCATTCTTCCCTTATTCTTCTAAACACTCTATTTATTTATTCCACTCTCCCTTCCCACATGAACATTCTCTCCCTTCATTTTAGTTTCTCCTCTTCTTCTTTCCTTGTGAACACACTTCCTCCGTTACCCCTTCATTATTTCTTCATTATTCTTGATATCCCCTAAACATTTTCTCCCTTCAGCCCATTCTGTCTCCCTCTTATTTTCTCCTTAACACCCTCACCATTCTTCCATTATTTCAATCTATTCTTTTCATTTTCTTCATGAATTTTAATCTCTCATCTTCTCCTTTCTTTCTCAAACACTCTTCTCCTTTGAATTTACTTCACTCTTTCTGCTTGTCCTTTTCTCCTAAAGAAGCTCTTCCCCTCTCCTTCATTTATCTCAATTCTACGCCTCCTTGTCTTCTCCATTTCCACTCTTTTCTCCTCCTCCTGTTCTTCTGTCCTCTTCTTCTTCTCCTCTTCCCTTCTCCTTTTCCACCTGTCTTATTTTTCTTCTTCCCCCTCTGTCTTCTCCTTCTCCTCCTCCTTCATATTTTTTTTCTGCCTTCTCCTCCATCTCATATTTTTTTCTCCTCCCGTCTTATTCTCCTCCTTCCCCTACTGCCTTCTCCTCCTCCACCACCTCCCTACTCTTCTCTTTATTTTCCTTCTCACTCTCTTCATTCTTCTCCTCCTGATCCTCCTCTTACTACTCCTCCTCCTTTTCCTTCTTCTTCTTCATTGTCATCATCATCTACTTCTTCTTCTTCTTCTTCTTCTTCTTCTTCTTCTTCTTCTTCTTCTTCTTCTTCTTCTTCTTCTTCTTCTTCTTCTCCTTCTCCTTCTCCTTCTCATTCTCCTCCTTCTTCCTTTCCTTCTTCTCCTCCATCTCCATCTTTTTCTTCTTCTCCATATCCATCTTCTTCTTCTTGTACTCCACCTTCACCTTCTCCTGCTCCTTTTCCTTCACCATCACTGCTTCTTCTTCTTCTTCTTCTTCTTCTTCTTCTTCTTCTTCTTCTTCTTCTTCTTCTTCTTCTTCTTCTTCTTCTTCCTTTTGTCCTGTCTCCTCATTTCCCTTCTTCTTCTACATCTTTTGGCTTCTTCTACAACTTCTACTATTCACTTCTTCTTTTTCTTCTACTTCTTTTTCTTCTACTTCTTTTTCTTCTTCTTCCTTCTGTCCTGTTTCCTCATTTTCCTCCTTCTACTACTTTATCTCTTGACTTCTCCTTCTACAACTTCTACTGTTTACTTCTTGTTCTCCACAGTACTAGCAGTTCACTTCTACTTCTTCTGACTTCTTCAATTCAACTGTTTACTTCTTTTTCTTCTTGTTCTTCACAGTAATGCACAGTAGTAGCAGCAGCACGGCATTAACACACAACGCCAGCTATTATCAGACCGCTCTGGCCGCAAAGCAAAGCAAAGCAAATGCCGACCCTTGCTGATAACAGCGGGAGTCTCAGCTCAGCACACGGCGTCCCGTCGCGATTATGTCCTATCCTTCTCTACGCACCAACTTAATATGTCACTTTTGTCGGGGGAAGCAACGTATTAAAGGGTCACAGCCGGCCGTCACTCTATCTCTCTCACTCACTTCCCTCGATCATGACCCTGTCTCTCTCTCTCACGCACTCCTGTAATGCTATGCAGTCTCCTTCTGAACACGTCATCTCATCTTACGCCTCCGCGTGATCGCAACGATATGATTATGGCTGAGGGGAACTCACTAACTCTCTTACACACTCACTCACTCTCTCACTCATTTTGCGTGTCTGGAAGGGGATTCGCTCACTCTTTCTCACTCTCTTTCCTTGTCTTATAAGGGGTATACTCACTCTTACTCATCACTCCCTCACTCATCACTTACTCACTCTCTCTCCTTTACTAACTCATCTACCCACTTCTCACTCTCTCTCTTTCCTTTATTCACTCACTCACTCTCTCTCTCTCCTTCACACACTAACTTATAATCTCTCTCTCTTTCTCCATTACACACTCACTTACTCACTCACTCTCTCTCTCATTTCATTTTAATTTTTCATTTTTAAATGAATCAGTTGAATTAATGAAATTAACGTTTTGGTAGAGAGTTGTTGGGACGAATAATTCGAATATTCTTTCCAAAGAATGGTCATTGATATGTCCAAAGCTCCGCCAATTTATGTAGATGCATGAAAATATTATCTATTTTATCTATAGTTATTACAATTTGTTTTTTTTTCATATTATTTACAGCTCAATAATTATTTTCTTAATTTAAATTTTGTAAATTCATCCATAATTTTGCTGTATTGTATATAATTGTATAAGCCAGTATATATTGTAATCTACATGAATAAAGTACTCAATCAATCTCTCTCCCATATCCATTCTACATACTACATACGGTATTCATTTTTCCATCTCAAGATTTTCTGTTATTTAGTATTGTATATTGTTAATATTACCCAATCAATTTCTGAAATTTTAATTGAATCCCACCCTATAACAATTGTTTCATTCATCTAATTTAAATTATTAATGCGATATTGTATTCACTATCATTCTATATTTCATTTATTCATTCAACCATAATTCCAAGATTAAAATCAACTAGCTTTTAACTTAATAAGTAGAGTTTCTTATTCGAACATTACTTCGAGTTATAGTATTTCCAACAGCTCCAATCAATCTCTCTCCCGATCGTGTGTTAATGGGAAGGATATTTTATATCCTTCTAAAAGAATCGACAATTATTTGTTGAAACACCGCCGATTTATGAAGTAACATCACATTATTATATTATCATTATTCTAATTGCATTTCTATATTTATTCTTATTGATTAATTATTTACACTTTGTGAAATTCGTTGTATAACTAGCATTATCGTCATATAATGTAAATTAGTGTATAAGCCAGTAAATATTGTAACATACATAAATAAATAAATCTTATCTAATCTTATCTCTCTCCTCTACTCATCAACTTACTCTCTCACTCTCTCCCTCTTTCTCTCTCCTTTACTCACTAACTTACTCACTCTTTCTCTAAAATATATGTATAAAATAAAGGCAGTCATCATCAAAATCATCACTCTCTCTCCTTTATTCAATCAATTACTCACTCTCTCTTTCTCTCCCATTCACTCACTCACTTACCCACTCTCTCACTCACTCAGTATTTTACGAAGGGAGTGCACTTACTCTCTCTCACCCACTCTCTTTGCGTATTTAAGGGGATCCACTCTCTCTCTCTATGACTTGAAGGAATTCTCCCCTCTTTCTCCCTCGATCTCTCTCCGTGTCTGGAGGGGGTCCCCACTATTAATGCATCATAAAAAGCTTTTGGTGTGAGTAATCCTTGAATGGATTAAAAGCATGGAGGAATCCGGTTGCCTAAATAAACCCATGAGGGTCCTGCTGAAACCTGAGGCATGAATCCATTTCGGAAAACTAACTTATGTATGGTAATCAGATTCGAGTTAAGGAGATGATCTTTGTTCTCAATATTGATGTTATGGAGTATTAGTGTTACAGGACTCAAATTTGAATGATAGTAATGGATGTTTTAACAGGATGAAGCTATGATAATCTGATTCACATCAATCGTTCTTATTCTTAATTATTGTTATGAAGAACATAATTATATCATATTACATTTCTATCTAAATTTGGGAAAAGAACAGTTTTGGGCTTCAAGCCTGTTGTTCCTCTCCCAATCATTCATAATTGAGAGTGATATTCTACGTATCAATGTATAAATGAATAAAAATTTGATAAATATAAACATATACAGAGTCTGTATAGTGAGTAACCGGACTGACATTAGGGAATTTTTCATTGACAAAATATGTACAATTTTTCTTTAGGAATCTTCAAAGTAGTCCGTCCCCATTGGAGTCGATAACACGCTGATACCATATTTTCCAATCCCTAAACGCTCCCTGGATGTTGGCAACCTCTATGTTGTCTAGAGCCCTCGTCGTAGCACGTTCAACGTTTTCCAGAGTCCTGAACCGCGTCCCCTTAAGTTGTTTCTTGATCTTGGGAAACAAAAAGATGTCCGGTGATGCCATAAACGGGCTGTTAGTAGCAACGTTACCCTCGACTGTTTGGCCAACTGCTCGGTGACGGGCAGGCAGGTGTGCGATGGAGCGTTGTCGTAATGGAGGATCCACGAATCGGCAATCCCCGGACGGACTCGATGAACCCGGGCGGTTTGTCGACGAAGCACCTCTCTGTAGTACAGGCCGTTTACAGTTTGGCCGGGTGACACAAACTCTTTGTGAACGGCCAGTACTACAGAGAGGTGCTCCGTCGACCAACCACCCGGGTTCATCGAGTCCATTTCTACATATTTTGCCAATAACAAATTCCCTGAGGTCAGTCCGGTTACTAATTATACAGTTACAGTCCGGTTACTTATTGTACCTATTTTGTACTTATTATATCAGTGTTATATGACTCGAATTCTGGTGATAGTAATGAACGTAATAATAGGGTGAAGCTGGAAGTACCTACAATCTGGGACTTTGAATACCAATTGAGTCTTAAATAGAAAAATAGAAATGCAATTTGAAGAGTGTTATGCTATTGATAAACTATTGTCCTTGATTGAGAAAACTGAGGGTAGCATTCAATTGCACGTCACAGGACCTTTTTCGAGCAGCAGTTAACAGAGTAAGAATTGCCATGATGGTAGCCAACCTTCTTAATAAAGAACGTACATGGAGAAGAAGATGCTATTTGAAGAAGATGATCTTTGTCAATCCCTTCCAATTAGAAAGAAAATTGTAGTTGATGGGGTTGTTCTTAATTTGTTACTGCATGTCATCTCTAGATGACTTATGCGAATTGAGGTTAGGTTTCCTTCTAAATCAAGACAAAATAATATCGCAAAGAAAGTAACTTTACAATTTCTATCATGAATATTGGGAGAGAATATGACTATATTCCTAACAACACTTCTGACCAATTTTTTAATTATCAATATTTAATCTGTACAACATCTCTCTGTTTACAAGGGAAAATAAGAGTTGTCAAATGAACATATTATCATCTTTAGTGCCGGTTGAACAAAAGCCGGTTGAATTTTAACCGTGATTAATATTTCACGAGAACCAATCAGAGAAACCGTCTTTTCAATAACTATCTCTGATAGGTTCTCGTGAAATTAATCACGTTTAAAATGTAACTGGCTGTTGTGCAACCGGGTCTGAGTCTTTTCGGGAAGCTCAATAAAGATGAAACATTGTTAACGTTGTAAAATTGAAATGCACAATTCTATCCAAACAGCCGTCATCTTGCAAAATACGGTTCGATCTTCAATGTATCACCTTTGCTGACATTCTCAATCCAAAGTATGCTTCATGATTCAAACTTTATTATTCTCTCACGACTCCATCTACCAGGGAAAGTCCAATTTTCCAATTTTATGATTATTATTTTCATATAAAAAGTGTGACTTGAAGACATGAATAAACGTTTTTTCGAAATTGAATTCAGTTGATGTCAATGAAATTACTTTTCAGGGAATGGGAGTATTATATAGTATAGTATCCGACTGTCTTTTATAAACTCATCAACCAGCCCTTCTATTTCACCGTATAATAAAGAGAAAGGTGACAAGCTTACTTGTAATAACATGCTGGAGGGCTGTGTGCATTTATGATTCGAAAGCTACAAAATTTTGATGCGCCATAACATACCTGCAAATGAAATGGGGGATGACTATTCTTAGGTAAATGATATAGCTGTTTTATGACTGAGCATTATCTCCCAACTGTGGAACACACACATTCGTGCAGGGTGGATTTTGTTATTCAGAAGGGTTGTCTTGAATGTTATTACCGGTAGATTACCATCGTCTGATGAAATGCTACAACTTATAAGCTGTGCGTTCCTCGCCATTAAAATGTGTGATTTGGAAATCTTTGTCCAAATGTACCAACCGTTTAATTGTGATTTTGCTACAGAATAAATTTTTTTGAGGTTATTATTGACGTTCGTAACACAATTCGGTAAATACATCCAATTAATTCACATTTACACCAGGTCAATCTTTCCAAACATCCAAATTCTTTATTTCTAGAGTAAAATCACTTTAAATAGACCAGATATATTCCACTTTTTGTGTAGTTGAGAAGTTGATATTGTGGTGATTATTCATATTGAATGAAAAAACTAAGGAATTGTCAAAAAACCACGGATTTATTGATACTTAGAAAGACCGGTTTCTGATAGATTGACAATGGTGTAATAACCGAAAACCGGTCTTTCTAAGTATCAATAGATCTGTGTTTTTTTTTGACAATTTCTTAGTCTTTTTTACTTTCCTTGCCCTATTACCATAGGTAAGGAAAGTATTGCTTTCCGAAAAAAATTAAGGTACTCCAATTTCTAAATTTCTATACGTTTCAAGGTCCCCTGAGTCCAAAAAACTGGTTTTTGGGTATTGGTCTGTATGTGTGTGTGTATGTATCAGTGTATGTGCGTCGTGTACATGATATCTCATCTCCCAATTAACGGAATGACTTGAAATTTGGAACTTAAGGTCCTTTCAGTATAAGGATCCGACACGAACAATTTCGATCAAATGCAATTCAAGATGGCGGCTAAAATGGCGAAAATGTTGTCAAAAACAGGGGTTTTCGTGATTTTCTCGGAAACGGCTCCAACGATTTTGATCAAATTCATACCTAAAATAGTCATTGATAAGCTCTATCAACTGCCACAAGTCCCATATCTGTAAAAATTTCAGGAGCTCCGCCCCATCAATGCAGATAGATTCCCAATTATCAGGCTTCAGATACAATTGAAACAAGAAAAATCAAGTGAAGTAGATTGAGCATGAAAATCTCTACAATTTATGCTCAGTAACATTTTCACCTAAAATTGAAAATAAGCTTTAAATTCGAGAAAATGTGATTATTCAATTGCAAATTATTGTTGATTCTATTAAATCATTCACTATGAAGAGTGATAGCAGACCTCATGTGTGTCTCCAGCGCTATTGCCCTGTCACCAGCTGACTAAAATCTTTGAATAGTAGACTTGAGATGCGCGGGAACACTAGCGTCAGGTGATAAATTTTCATAACGGCAAGGAAAGTTGTGTGAGTGCGCCACACAAGATTTTCATTCAAGACCAGATAAATGTAATCAATAGAAAAAGACTACAGCAGTATCAACTGAACAGTATAAACTCTACACAAACAACCATCCACTGAATAACATTACTCATTGAATATTGAAGAAGCATAATCATGATATGTGTAGTATACATGTCACTTCTCAACTACACAAAAAGTATGCATGTTGCCTGTGGAATAATGAAATCTTAGAATAAAAAAAAATTGAAAATGGGAACAGGATAATATATTATTATTATTAGAGGAGAGAAACAATAATAATTACTACTCTATAGCAGTATTCGCTCAATGGACTTCTTGAGGACTTCTTGAAAGGAATTTATTTTCTCAACGGATCCTCCTCCTCAATTAGATGGACTTCTTAAGGCTAAAAACGAAAACATTTTCCCAACAGATCCTCCTCAATAATTCGTATCAAATGGAATATTTCATCATTGGTTTTCCACTCTTCAAAATTCTAAATTCCTAGTTTATATATTCAACTCAAAATTGGGCAAAAATCATGAAGTGTGAACATAACCTATTCTTGGACAACTTCTTTCTAAATTTGGAAAGGAACAGTTTTGGGCTTCAAGCCAGCACAGGCTGGACAAAACCTTTCCCAATCATTCATATTATGAGAACTATATTGTGTATAAATAAATAATTTGAAATTGCCCATCCTCTCCAACAAATTGACATAAGAAGATGAATATAAGTGCCTAACTCATCTACATTATCTCCACGTGGAATCATATCTTCCTTGGAATATTAGGCCTACCGAGTGCAAGTTATACCTTCTTACTTATTCAGAGATAGCGGTAATCACGCACCTGAAAGTTTGTAACTCACATATTCTACACTGCACTCTAAACACTTGGAGCTGATTTGAAGAGACGTGCTGCAAGAGAGAGAGAGTGTGAGACTCACGGTCGCATTAGGCCGAAAACAACTTGAAACTGTTTGGCAAGTGCAGATAATATAAAGCTCTGCGGTAAACTAACTCCACTTATCTCCACACATAAATCCGACATTTTTCCCCTGTTGTCGTGTGCATCGTGCCTCAAAACTTTTTGATAATTCCTAAGATTATTCAAGTCAAGATCATAATATTATCCAAACAGGTTCTCATAGGATCTACTTCAATAACGAAGTAGTCAAGAGCATTATAGAATTAGTTAAGGTGGATGAATAAAATAATATTGTGTTTTCATTTATTAAATCAATTGAGCCAATTAACATAGTTAAAATAGAAAATGGAAGTGCCAAAGTTTACATCTCGGGTAATATGAATTATTCTAATAAATGCTAGTTTGATGGTTGGGGTGTAACGTATAGATAGTGAAATGCCTGAAACTGAAATTTGAAATTCAACACTGGTAGACAAGTACAATTGAACAAAGAGACTAAGAAATTGTCAAAATTACAAATTTTATTAAAAGTAGAAATACCGGTTTCGGTTGTTACACCATTGTCAATCTCTGATAAACAGAAACGAAATACAAGAGCAGCAGAATTTATACTAGTGAGCGAATATCGTCATTGGTCCAGGACATGAACGTCTGCCATTGGCCCAGCTATACACTCTCCTCCCACTTAACCGTGCTTTATAATAGAAATGTCGCAAAATGGCGGTTTAAGCAAAAGACCCGCCATGATAACCAAATTTACTTGCAGTACAAAATAAAACCAAAGAAATCAAGTAAATGATAGTTAAAAAAATATGTAAATAGAAATACTATCGACCTATTATGCTAACAAGGTTATGACGAAACTAAATTGGTAGAGTTGTATTTCACTATATTGGGAATTGTCCTTAATTACTATAGTTATTTATAAAACCTCTAGAATTTATTCAAAGATCTGCCTCTTTTATCAACATGCAGGATCTTGAAATTCTCCTCAACTGGAAACTTTTGATTATCTGTTATCAAATGTTCTGCAAAGTTAGATTCCCCATTTTGTTTATTCCAATGTCTGATATATTTTTTAATTCTACTTTTGAAACTTCTACCTGTCTGTAATATCATCCTGTTGTAATAGCAGCCAAAATTTTTTCGTTGCTCAATCATCTTCAATATTCCTGCTATTATGTTCCAGTTTAATCTATATTCTATTACCCATATAAAGGGTTAACCCATATAATCTGTATAATATACTCATGAAGAATGTACTGATGAACTGTAAATTACTTAACGACTTAGATGAATGTAATCGTACTTTATCTTCTGTCCAATTCTATACACTGAAGAAACCTCCCACTACGAGAAAGATTTCCTAAAACAAGACCCAGGGGTGAGTACAAAGGACTCTGAGATTTTCCCATTCAAGTTTCCGGCCGACATACAGTGTCTTGGAAAGTGTCCCACGGGTTTTTTGCAGTGCAGGGAAATTCTTCACCCCATCGTTTGCTACACGGTGAACAAGTTTCTGCAGGTCTTCCCATTCTTCCCTTTCGAATTAAATTTCTTGGACGTGACGGTTCCCGAATTTCATGGCAGGAGGGAAAAATCATGCGTCAAAAACCCTTCCTATCACGTTTTCAGCCACTTTCCTCAGTACTTAACACAAGGAAATACTATTCGACTTTGCATTTCCCTCTCACCATTCACGTTCTGCATCTTCGTAGCCTACTTGTACGGTTTCCCATCTCTCTTTAACATACATAACGTTTTTATGGAAGCAATCATTGTGTCTCTCTCCTGTTATCATTGATCTCTCCATCTCATTCCACAACTCTTCATCTCTCTCTACTTCTGATCAGTATTATTTCCCTTCATCATCATACAAAACCCTTCTTTTTCTCGGTCATACTTCACTCTCCGTCTCACTCATCTCTCCATTGATCATTTCTGTCACTGCGTCCCATTTTACAACATTCCATCCCTCTACTTCTGATCAGTATTATTTCCCCTCATCAACATACACAATCATTCTCTCTCCCCTCTCTCTGTCATACTCCTTTTCCACCGTTTTCCCCTCTCCATCACGCTCATATCTTACCCCATCGAACATCTTTCCAATGCTTCTGAACGTTCCTTTTAAGCGAGTGACGGACCCTGTCTGCCGTATTGCCCATCAAAGAAAGAAGTCTGTCAATTCTGTTTCGCATTTTAATATCCTTTTCAAGTGCTGACCCTCCCCTCACATTCGTCTCCCTATCGAGCTTCCGTGAAATCACGTGACATCTTTATTGTAAAGTGGAATCGAATGCTTTCAAGAAAGATTCCTAACATTTCTTGCTGCAAAGTCAATCATTTGTCAGCTATCAAACCGATTTCATGATGTGAGAAAATTGGAACTCGAGATGGATGAATTTATCGAGTTTTATGAGTACAAAACTACCACAAAATGTTTTTTTGAAATAAATAACTGTCTTGAAGCAGAGAATTTCTCATTTGAGATTGTATTTCTTGGTAAAGGAAGTTTGTTTGAAAGGTAAATGATGAATAAATATGTTCAGAATTATCATCATCATCATCATCATCATCATCATCATCTTTAAATTATACTATAAAAAACGTCAGGCCAAGCTTGTTGTTTCTTCCCAATCATACTTATATGATTTGTGATTGTATCTACGAATAGATAGAGAATCTTTATTTTTGTAAACCTTTTTCCCTCCAATAGAAAACGTGAAATATATTTGTGATCTTCATTTTCGAGTTAAATCATCAATAAGTTCTCCAATAAATTGAATCTTATAATTGGTTTTTCAAAACAATGCTAGACTTGCTCAGAAAGATCATCAATTCTTTGAAGTTTTTCACATGTAAATCTTTCATTACTAGGGATGACGTAGATTTGAGCCTAACTTTATTAGGCTCAGACTTGGGATTTGATTGAGAAAATCGTAAACTGTACAAAGTTTTTCACAAAATCACTCCACTTGTATGGGATACTTTATTAAAATGAATAAAAACAATATAAAAACATGCAGTACCCCTTCTATTTAAAACATTTTAAAACTTTGAAATATTTTCTATTGAATTTCTAGGATCTCCAATTGAAGAATTATCGTTTGATTCAAAGTTTCTTATTATTTTCTCCACATAACTCAAATCAACTACAAATTGATGGCTCAATACATCATTATAGTAAAACGGAATAATTTTTTCCAGACGCATATAAATGAACAGAATTTTATGAGAACAAAACAACTACAATATGCGTTTGATTGAAATAACTAACTTGAAAATGTATTATTTCACATACTTCATAACCGTATAATTGAAGTCAGTAATATCTCATATACGAGAACTCCTGGAGCTGATTGACTGTCATATCAATCAATGATTGAGATGCATGTCATGCACAAGTGATCGTCCAATTAATTAACTCTGTCAGATCATATCAATGCAATCCAATCCTACTCTGGATAAATGAGCTGTCAACTGCAGGCACCTTCATCAACTGATTCAATCAATTATCTTATCAATTAGTTAATTACTCGATTAGTAGGCTGACAGATTCTGCTTCTGATCGAAGAATCTTGAACGTGGAAGCATCCTCTCTATCATTCAAATCCATCCCAAATCACAGACTAAATAAAATTTGTTATTCCATAAACTATCTACAAGAGTATAATAAACTACAGAGTTTCTATCCTCAATTGAAGACAACTCAAGTTTGATACAACTGAATTTGAGTATTTTATACCAAATATTTTTTTAAAAGTAAATTTGCATAAAATTCACTTGACATTCTTTAACCTACAGTAGACACACTGGGGTGTTGAACACCCTAATTTAATTTTGCACATTTCTTTGAAAAATATTGAGGAAACAATTACTTCGCCCTTAATTTATCATCTCCTAATCATTTTTGTTCCAAGTGCATACAGAAATCGAGAGTGAAGCACTGCTTATCAATATTTATACTAATTCTAGAAGTACGTATGTTCGGCCTAAGTGTTGGAGCTCCCAATCTGGTTTGAAGAAATGGCTTGATCATTGCCAATGACAACTTCATTGAAAACTCACGTTTCTTTATTTTATTTTTTTCAAACCTCAAGTTGTAGAGAGTCATAGCATCTATTCCACTCTGATCCATCATCCCATACCACATTCGTAGTGGTCAATACAAGTAAATCTTTGTTATAAAAGTATTTGATAAAGTCCAACGTAAATCAAACGTTTTGGGGTGTTAGACACCCCAAACATAGAACAAGATGAGCTGGTGACCTTGTAGAATGCTTTTACTGACTGAGAGTGGTAGAGAGCAGTTGATAATGCTACAAACCTAATTTAGACTGGGCAAAATTTCTCATCTGTTCAATATTGTCAACTGCAGAACAGAAGAAAAAATCCCTGGCGTGTGAAACACCCCAGTGTGTCTCTTTAGGGTTAAAATCACAAATTTTCTAAAATAATAAAAGATATCTCACACCTTTAAATCTCTAGAAAATTCAAAGCTTTGACATTGAGCAGCGAAGAGTGTAGGTAAAGCGCTGCGATAGGCCATTAGCTGTTGACCAATTAAAGTTGAGCTCTACTGCCATTGGTCGAGACTGGACAGGCCTAAGTATTCCAAATATGGTCATGGGAACCGTGACCTTTCTTCAACTCGTAATAATACTATCATTTTGGTTCCGTTGATAACTAAATCCTCCTCAATTTGTTGTTGCTCCAATCACCATAATTAGGTGTGCTTGAGTATGTCTAGCTATAGAACTCAAAGTTAATTGGTCAACAGCTAATAGCCGAACTTAGGGTTTCTACCACACTACTCTGCTATTTATTGCTACCCAGTGTTTGAGTTTTCAGTTCACTAGAGATGATGATGTAATGATGGAACAACCAAAACAAGTATCTCAAATTGTTCAAGTATCTTGAAATGGTGATTTTTGAAATATCAAGTACCTAGTTTACTATCACATCAACCATAATATCACCTGGAAAACAGCACAGAGGCTCGGTTGCAGAATAGCATGTTAAATTCTAATCATGATCAAATGACACGAGAGCCAGTCATAGAAACCTTTCTTAAGAAGGAACCTCCCTTATTGGATCTTATAGCATCAATTCATGATTATAATTTGACTAAACAGGCTCTAACTTAATACGGTTAGAATTTAATTCAACATACTGAATCAAAAAGTACAATGGAATTCACCCGAGATTGGCGTGTTTTTTTCAGAAGGATGAGATTTACAGATGGAATTAAATAGAGAATGCATTTATTCAAATGCTAATCAATATATAATTATTATTTAACGAAAATCCTAAATAAATGCTGTAAATCACCCCGAAGAATTCTGCTACTGCAGACATTGACAACAGGGTTAACAGCTAGATGGAAATTCGATGAGAACTACTATCCGAAAATTAGTTGCCAGCCCGGGAATCGAACCCGGTACCTCCCAATTGCTAGTCAGGAATGCTTACCCTTACACCAAACTGACCATCTCTGGATAGCAGCGCTCATTTTATACGAAGCCATAGCATCTCATCGAATTTCCATCTAGCTGTTAACCCTGTTGTCAATGTCTGCAGTAGCAGAAGTCTTCGGGGTGATTTACAGCATTTATTTAGGATTTTCGTTAAATAATAATTATATATTAATTAGCATTTGAATAAATGCATTCTCTATTCAATTCCATCTGTAACTGGTTGGCTGCTATGGCTTCGATTGAAATGAGCGCTGCTATCCAGAGATTATCAGTTTGGTGTAAGGGTAAGCATTCCTGACTAGCAATTGGAAGGTACCGGGTTCGATTCCCGGGCTGGCAACTAATTTTTGGATAGTAGTTCTCATCGAATTTCCATCTAGCTGTTAACCCTGTTGTCAATGTCTGCAGTAGCAGAAGTCTTCGGGTCGATTTACAGCATTTATTTAGGATTTTCGTTAAATAATAATATTATGGATGAGATATAGCTGTTAGCAAAAAATACTCTGTCATGTAGTCTATTCCTTTATATCAATATTACACAATCCAGTCATTGATGAACCGATTATAAAGAGAAATCCTTCTATATCGTGTACTTCAAAGCATTATCCTTATACAATTAATCCAATCCTTCACACAGTACATACACTATATCATAGAATATCTTCCACAAATATTCTCTCATCAACAAATTCCTAGAAATCTAGTACATGATAGTACTACTAGCATTGTTTGTTGAGGTCCCATCTTTCCACACACAACAGAGTTTCATCGAATAGAGATCCAAGAAAATAAGAGGAAAATATTATCCGCTTGATCCGGCAGCTCACAGGAGGAGGAAACTGGAAAATCCAGTTAGGATTAGAGTCATCGTCACCCTTCGCAGTGCTTTGGATTGTGGAAAAACCCCCACCTCACATCTGTCAGGGTGGGAAAACCTTTCGGCTCGTTTTCAAGCCGGCAAAGTGGATTCTTTCAAGATTGACGTGATCTTCTGTTAGTCGCAGTAAACCAAAACCAATTATGTAGCTCGGGTTTTCCTGTTGCCTTACATCTTCATCGTTTTCCAGCCGTTGCGATTTTCTCAGCAGATGTTTCGCAGACTGCTTCAAATCCTAGAAATTGGATTAATGGATACACTTTGAAAACTTCGTTTTATTACAGATTCCAGTGCAGATGTTTTTGATTAAAAATACTGTAGTTCATGATGAGGAATATGGATTTAAAAATTATTTTCATAAAATTTGAAAATGCCTCAATTGCTACTCGAGTCTCACAAGAGACTGATTATAATAGTTTTTTATTATTTTTTTCATTCATGAGCAGCACTTTCATCATCCTAGCGGTTCGTGGAAAGTTGTTTTATCATAATTTCTTAATTCATCTTTTGTAAGTTCCTACTGACTCGTATTAAATTGTATTAGCAACTCTTACCTGCGCACAGGTTTTTCCTTACAGGTGTATTGGTTTCTTATATTTTTGTTGAACGTTTTGTTTTTATATATTTTCTGTTTTGAAAAACCAATTGAGAATTTTTGATTTGTTTGTTATTCTCTCTGCATCTATCCTTGTTTCCTATTCCTGATCTATTTATTGCATCCAATGAACTGAATTTGATGGATAATGTGTGATGAATCACATAATTTTTTTTAAATTCAATCAGGCATCATGAATATCTCTCTTCAAGTTCTAAATCGACCTCTCTAATCCTACATAATCAACAGTCAATCTTGTTGATAAAATTCACTCTCCTCACTTTGCCATTTTTTTCCACTTCCTATAAATATTATTCTTTCTCATTTTCAACTTTTCCAAATTTACAATCTCTCCCATATCTTCACAACAAGCTGCAGTACACTCCAGGTATGAAACCGTTTTGAGTGGTATTCAATCATTGCATCCTCAGTTGTGCCATCACCTCCGTAAACAAAGCCATAGTGCATAACAGATGAACACTAGCTGATATAGATCAGCAGAAATAAACAAAATTTTATTGGTGTAGGAGCCCTACCTGTGCTGACGTCACCAGAATGCACTATGGCTTTGTTTACGGAGGTAGTGGTTGAGCTCATTTGAGTTATTAACTGTATCTCCTAGATAGGATGTAACTCTATCTCTCAGTTAGAATATGTCTACATAGGAACAGCATGATACGTTATTGGAATAACTCATCTATGATAATATCAATCTCTCTCATTTGCAGAAGAGTTATGGGAATTAGAGAGACAATGCTGGATTGATAACCAACAATTTTGTTCGAGTCAGCTAACTATATTGAGGACAGATTGTTTCCGTGACAAATTTCGTTCGAGAAAGCTTATTATTCAGGATTGATTGTTGACTAGACAAATTTCGTTTGAGTCAGCTGACTATCGAGGATTGATTGTGTGAGGATGCATACAGCTTGCATGTGTGTGAAGACGGCGTCTGCAGTTTGGGCTTTTGTGTTGAGGAACAGCGCATTGAATGGCGGCGGCGCAAAGTTCACTGCGGAGGGGATTAATCATTCAAATCTGCTCCCATCCTGCCAACAATGGAACCGACATAATGGAATTTAATTAATTACTACACGCTGCCGGGTTATCGTCAATACAAGAAAGTTGAAGGAGTGCAAGCGAAATGGAGTCAAAAGGCGCTGCAGCAGAGAGACAGAGAGAGATGGAGGAGCGCAATCGGAAGGAGTGAGGAAGGAAATTGGATGTTGGAAGGAGGAATAACACTTGGTGGATCTTGCCTGCAAGGAAACATGATTTCGGCTCTGAATGGCAAGTTTCTGGGGGTGGGGTTCACTACTTCCCAACAGAACTTCTTTCAGTATCAGCACACACTCTCTACTATACCACCACAACCACACTCTCTCTTTCTCTCTTCTCATTCAAACCATTCCCCCACGCGCACACACCATCACCCGCCGTCATTAAGGATACACTTCTGCTGAGTTGGCTCCATCTCGCCTATGTGATAATTGCTCGATAAATGAGACATGAAACCTACAAGTTTGAAAGTTCCTTATTGTATAATTGAGCTCAAGTGACTTTGCAAGGATACAAGTGTTTACGCTATGATTATATCAATTATATTGAGTTTAGACTGTAGCAAAGAACGGCTTCAAAGGGCAGTAATAGAAATGCTGGTGGTGTGAGAACTGGGATAGTTTGTTCTTGCGAACTTTGTTGAGTTTTGATAGGGGTAGTTCGGAAGAGTTGGGAAGAATAGTTCCAGAAGTTCTACAGATGTAATTGAAGTATATTGTACTCGCGATTAATGAAAACTGTGATTAATGAGGGTATTATCGATTTGTGATAAATATCTAGCACATTAGTTCTAGTTCTCCATAAAACCTATGAGTTATTTTTGTTTGTAAATTGTCAGTGTTATGAATAAATTTAAATTTCAATAGCCACACACGCACATCGATTTCAGGACGTCCGATTCTTTGCCGTCTTCATGAATCCCATCAAATCAAACATAACTTGGCAAACACATGATGTGTATCTGCAAGAGTGATGTTTCTGCCAGAGTCCGTTTAATCTGTTAAGAACGAAGAAAAATCGAACGTCAAAAAATGTGTAGCTCATTGATCTCATTCAATCTTCCCGATTCATCCATTATTGCACAGTCATGAAAGTTTACTTGTTTCCCCAGTTATTGTTTTTCTTAGTATAAATCTAATACCTAATATCCAAATACCTGATATACTATAACCTAATACCCTAGAATATTGATAGAATATTGGCAGTAATGTTTATGACAGTAATGATTAGATTATTTGAAGGATTGATACCAAGTTTTGTAGACTCAAAAATTTTCGATACTCATTCGATTTGAGTAATTTTCAAATGTCATATTGAGTTTCCTCCAAGCTTCTCGAATGAAAAATTAAAATTCAATTATGGTTTTCCATTTGAACGAGAGAAAATTATGTGAAAAAGTTTTGGATATAGGTGTAACCTATTATATATATCGCGAGTTCAATTTACAGCTCAAGCCGTCTCTCGCATCCCACATGCCATCTCACTCTATCCATTCAATCTTTCTCTGCCAACTTCCTCTCGCGCATGTCACTCTTCACTTGCTTCATCCAAGTTCCAGGTGGTCTTCCCCTCTCCCTGGTGGATTCCAATTCAATATCCTTTTGGGCATATCCAAAAGAATGGATGATGAACGGTGGCCCAAAAGGGTGTAACCTCACTATAGAAGAATTTAGCGGGAGAATTCCAAAGATGAAGATGTTTATGAAGGCTGTAACCTTCATTTAATTTTTTCATAACTATAAAGTTCAATTGATGTATGATCAATACGAATGAGATTATATTCGACATAATCTCAAGTCATTTTTCATGAGTTCAGCTCAGTAATCTTAGTTTAATTGTATATCTGTACAAAGAGTTTGAATAAGTCAGAACTGAAGAAGTTATGGTAGTTCAACTTGTCAAGAATGAATGAATTCCAGTGGAAATCTTTTTTAGAGTATTAACTCTATATAAGAGCTACTACTGAAAAAGGATGAGCGCGTGCTGTCACCAATAAGACTGATTACTCGCACGAAATAAGAGAACTCTGCAAATCTAAGCTCGAGTGAAGTAAGGGTTAAATGAAGACAAGCTGTTGTCACTTAGATCAGTCAGTTATAAGAGACGTCTGTACCCCTAGTTAGAGTTGCCAGGCTTTTAATAGCAAGTTTCACCCTTTAGCAGCTCTTTTCGCTTGGAGAAACTGTTTTGATTGGTGATTTTGAGAGAGTGGACAACTTTGCTCTCTCACAAGCATCGAATCACCAATAATGCTTCATTTGTTATGTTTGCGGGAAGCCTTGTCAAGGCCTAGTGTCAAACTTGGAATGGTAGGCCTACACTCAATGATTGAATGGGAACTAAGCTCCTGTTGGTGATAGTTGACTATATAGGTCTTGAAGAAGACGTGGGTTAATTTGTGTGAATTTTTAAATGGAATCTGGAAGAAAAACAAAATTATTTTTGTAAATTTGATTAATAGGCTAGATCGAAAGAGAAGGGACTCTCATTGATATTATGAACTTTGCATGGTATGATATATTACATATCATCATAGAGAAATAATAGCGTAAGTAGATATCCCATGGTATAGAGCGTCTATGTCGCAACTTTTACTGTTATCTCAAGCCGATAGTTCATGTAATTCTTTCCCGTGAAGCTGTGTGACACTGGTAGTTTCTTATATTGTGCCGTTCATACACTCTCACCCCAACAAAACAGTAAAAATCGACAATAATCAACAGTAATCGGCTTAAGATAACAGTGAAAGTTGCGACATAAACGCCCTATACCATGGGATATCTACTTACGCTATTGCTTCTCTATGATATTATTCAATATCATGAACCATATTTCCAGCAAACTCATCTATTTCATTTTTCCATTTTACTATTTTATCTCATTCTTAGTATTTACTGTTATCCCCTATACTTCAATCATGATTATTCTGAGTATGTCGAATTTCCAATCTAATCCATAAGGTTAGACACAGTTCCAATTCTATATCTGTAACAGGACATTCCAGTTTCTGTTCCATAGTCCAAGTCCTAAACTTCACCTACTCAAATTTCCACCATATCAAGTTTTGGTAGTTATGGTAGTAGTAATGTATTTCTTCTGGTATGTTAGTATAATGGTAGTACGGTAATATGGTAGTATGGTAGTAGTACCATATTTCTTCTATTATGGTAGTAGTAGCTGGTAGATGGTAGTAGTAAATGATAATGATTTCTTACTAATTTTTCTGATGAGTTCAGAAATTCCCATCTTAGATTCTCGATGAATCATGATGTTAGCACATGAAAAAATTTTCTATTCATTTGTGAGTTTGCAGACTGGAAGAAAAATTCCAGGAAACAATTTCATTCATTGTGATTTTCAATATTCAAATCTTAACCCTCAAGATTTTTCGCTGTTTTTGATCCAGAAAAACAGAAAAAAGTTGAAAAGAGAACAGAGAACAATATTATATTATGACTCTTTTTCATTGTGATTTTAGATACGTGGCTCTCAAGATTTCACACTTCCTCTCATCATATTCTTTAGTTATTCATAGTTTTTAATTGTATGGAATGTGAAGGATTTTGTGGCAGAGATTACCTGGAGTCCTAATTTTGTTTCACATTATTCATATTCTGTGGATACAATTACAAATCACATAAATATGATCGGGAAAGAACAACAGACATGGTCCAAAACTATTCTGTTCCCAAATTTTGATCCGAAAAAATAGGTTATGTTCTTACAGTTAGAAGTAGAAAGTAATTTAATTTCGCCCTGAATAGTGGCGATAAACCAATCAATAATAAGAGAACTACCGTTACCGCTTTTGTGACGTTTTTGAGTTTGTTGTCAACGGTTCAGTCCACCTTGTGATATTTGAAGGTGGAGCAGAAAATAATGGAGTCTGTTGTTTCAAGACTGAGTAGAGTCAAGCACTGCTCCAACTGATGATGGCACATGGAGTGGATCATTAACCTCTTTCTTTGGAGACTAATTATCCGGTCAAACAAAGGGTGCTAACTTGTCGTCGGGTAGTGGAGGTAGGAGGGTGTTGGAAGTGGGAAGAGAAAGGATTAGACGACAGCAGAAAATCAAACAGAGTCACTTCGTCTTGGAGACGGTGACTGCTCGCTAATTTGATTGTCGCTTGGACGTCTGCTTGTTCAGTAGTTGACGGGAAGAAGGACTGCTAGCTTCAAGGGAAAGGGTTGGATACAGACGTCTCCCAGTCTCAACAACTCTGTGATGGATTATAACGAAATGCATCTCCAGTCAAAGCTATGCATCATTTTGTGTTTATATTCGGTTGTCAATATAGTCCAGTGAATATACACATAAAAAAGGGGGTGTTCTTGCAATTTATATTGTAGTTCTGATTTCCTGATATATTATTTGGGTACATAAGAGAAGTCCAGAACCAATTTCTTCATGCAAATTTTCCTTGTGCTAGATAAAGAGTGGCCCAAAAACCTCATATTTTCGGCTCATTTTCCGTGTCCTCAAGCATGCCTCTCCACTAGGAAATACTGAAATGAAGTGCATCTAAAGAATGATTTTCATATTACATAATCTCATGAACTTATGTCATTGTGAGGACAATGTAGCTGGTGATGATGGTTGAAGCTGGAAATGAGGTGTTCTTCACAATACAAGGAGCATTGTTGTCAGGTATACCTGGAAATCTATATGAGATATAACGCTCCACCTGATCTCAGATTGTAGAGCACAAAAATACCCCCAGAGGGATTCTGAATTATACATCTAAATGGTAACAATCGGAAGATATTGTTAATCAAAAACTGAAATTCATCAGAATTGATTTTTTCTTCAAATTTCACTCATTTTTGAAAAATCATAATTCAGTACCCATTGAAGATAGAGAGTTCCGAATGGTCTCATTTTATTCAGAATTTTATAACCTTAATAGAAGGCAGGAACAAATGTTTCTGTCCGATTACGAGATTTGGCAGAAATAGCTGAAAACTGGAAATTGAGCCGAAAATACGAGTTTTTTTGGCCATTCTGTATCTAACACAAGGAAATTTTGCATGAAGAAATTAGTTCTGGACTTCTTTTATGTATTCATTTTTACCCAAATAATATATTAGAATTTCAGAACTACAATATAAATTGCATGCACCAATGTATATATATATAGTGACTGTACTAATATTTTCTTTACCTCGTTGGGTAGGAGCTATATGTTATAAACGGTTATGATTCGAGTGTTAAATGGATAAAAAAATTGATTGTGTGAGTTATATACGTCTTCGTGGCGTTAGGACGGTTCAGATCCACTAAATACGAACAACAAACTTGAATATGTTTTTTCATATGGTTGTTCATTTATTAATTGAGATAAAAAATAATTCGTTCATTCATTTTATCATTTTATCATTTATCAGGTTGAAACATCACAATATTATAATAAAAAACAATCACAGGCCCAAGACTTCTTCTCTTCATCGTTTCAGTTTCAAAAGTAGTTTTATGTTTTATCACATTGATAAATTTCCAGTTTGTTTAACAAAACAAATAACTGATAGATATTGAATGATTGTTGTTAGTGGAACAGTGTGGAATAAGTGGATAACCATTGTTAATAACGATGTAGTAATTTATAAATAAGCACAAAGCAATGTTATTATATATGTTGCCAGCTCATTCTAGAACACAACACAAACACGCACAACTAGGGTTGATCATCATCTGACAGTGTCACCAACCTCTCATTACTCAATACAGTACAAAATTTTCCTCCTTAAAGGGTGTCACAAAATGATACAAACATATATAAACTTAAATCTAAATATTACCAAGACATTGAGAAATATGTGGATGATCATTGTTTTGAACCTGTTGACAGTTTTAACCAGGAAGCTACATTCAATACTTTGGACGAATGATATATCTGAAAGATTAAAGAAACAGGTTTTCAAAACAATTGTGATGAGCTGTGTAACTTATGGGGCGGAAGTATGGACATTAACCAAGAGACTAAAACAAAGATTATTGGCTATGGAGATGAATTACTGGAGAAGATGTTGTCAGCTGACCTTGAGAGATAGGGTGAGAAATGGGGTTATAAGGGAGAAAATGAAATTGGACAGGTCAGTGGTGGATGAGGTGGAGGAAAAACAACTGCAGTGGTACGGACATCTCAGAAGAATGAGCCCCAGTCGCATACCAAGGAAGGTATATGAGTGGATTCCGGCTGTGAGGAGGAAACGAGGACGACCACGAACGGTTTGGCAGCAAGACATAGAAAAGGCCATGGAGAGCAGGGGCATCCAACAAGACGTATGGAGAGATAGAGGCAGATGGCGTGGTGAGTGCGGGAAACGGCCGGGAAGGCTGTAAAAACCCGCGTATTAGGTATTAGGTAGGTTAAGTGAACTAAACTTCCACAGTATCAATCTATTTTACTATCACATCAAACTTACCTTTGTAAGGTGAGTATTCACTTACTCACTCACTTTGTAAGAACAAACAATTTCCAATTCATATAGAATAAATTTTACATTCCTCCAATTTTGTAGCACTTACTTTTGAACGGTCATTATGCTCACTAACATTACACAGTTCTATCGAAATTGAGGTATCGTTTTTCTGATTCCCATGAATTTTACTGTCCTATCAAACAATTCTTTCTCCGATTTCCATGACTTTTCATAGCATCAATCCAATGCGTGGGTTGGCTGCTGGCGAGTCCTAATTTCCCCCAAAAGGCAAAGAAAAAGCGGAAAACTCAGTAAAGACTGACCATTGTGAACGGGTTGGGCGGAAAAATAACGTAGGCTGGTGCCAGGTTACAGTGTTCTTAATTGGGAAGGGAGACGCGTTCTCTACAGATGGGTTGAAAAAGTGGTTATTAACAAAGGTAACGTTCTTCTGCAACTGTATACACAATTAGTCTGCTATGAAATCGTTGACGCTGCTCGATGTACAAGGGTTCTGCCCAGGGGGACGAAGAATAACTCACCCTTGAACTTTTTTCTGCTTCAACATACTCGGCCAGACGGGGGCTAGCGTTGAGCATTTTCGCTGTACTGATACAATATTTGCTTTACGCTAAAGAGCACAATGATACTGGTTTCTTTTTTCCCTCTACAATTTATGTTATCCTGATCTGTAGCATCATTCAGCATTCATACGATAATATATACATCATGTTCAATAACTGGATAATTCATAAGGGTACTTATTGTTGGTGATAATTAATACTTTTGATGAGAACATTCGAGTTGATCATGGAAGTTTTCCAGTAAGTTTTTAACGAGTTCTGATGGGGAAATACCTCTCACAACTCGATGTTGTAAGTACTCCTCTCCACGTTCCAAGCACTCTCCACTGTGATGGTCATTGTAAACAACCACGCAATATCAAAAAGTCCCCGAAAAGGCTACCTAGTTTTTTCAATCAACGAACTCTTATTCGCTATAATGATTCTCGAGAAAGCTCAAAACATCATTTCTAGTCCACTCAATTTCCATCATTCAGGAATTAAACAAACGTGTCCCAGTCGACGCCCTCCCCCACCTCACACAGCTCCTCTTCCCCCTCGCCAGCACCCAAGAAGGGAGGCCTTCTGTCCTGCACATGAATCACAGAAAACAACCAGATCCCGAATATCCTCAGAATGTTAGAAACTTCATCAGCACCTTTTATCACAACTGATAATGTGAAAATTCAGAAAGCCATGTATTCGCCTTGGACCAGGGAAGATGTGAATATTTTTCTCCCCAAGATAGTAATATTCAGACAGATTTGAGATGATGATGATAATAACTTTTTATTATCCATATGATAGTCGCAATATTGCGATATTATCAGTTCTATACGTTGCCAAGAATCGATGGTACGTGTGCAATAGCTTGAAAATATTGTATACTATTATATTAGGCTTATTTGTGGGATCATAGCTATTGCGAAACATATTGAAGGGAAAAATAGTAGGCAGGAGAGCCCCAGGTCGAAGAAGAATATCCTGGCTGACCAACCTGAGAGCCTGGTTTGGGAAAACCTCCATTCAATTGTTCCGGAGCGCAACTAACAAAGTCATCATAGACAATATGATCGCCAACGTTCGAAACGCACAGGCACCCTAAGAAGAAAATAGGATCATGATCTCCCAAAGGAGAGAAGCTCTATGAGCTGCTATATTTGGGTTGATTTATTTTGTATCATTGATAATTTGCAATTACCCCGTGGTTTATCTATTGTTATTGATTATTTTTTCTGAGTTGGAAGCTGCAGCTGTCAAACAGCTGTATTCAATTTGAAGTCTTCCGTTTGATTGTATTTTGGTTCGATGACATGTCCGTTCACACAAGTCCAACACACTTGTCCTGTCGTTACTGGCCGCCCTCATCAATACAGCTCAACTCCATCATTTCTTTAGAAGCATTCAATACAGCTGCAATTAAGCACTCGCCCTCCAACTACATTAGCAAGTCCATTCCCATTCTCCACATCCCAACAACAGTAACATTTCAGCATTGCAACGCTGGCAATTTGAGGCCAACAGCTACGAAACAAAAACAGCGACAGAGTTATTCACCTGAACCGAGCGGGCAACACTATGAATAATTAACAGGGCGTTAATCATTTGATTAGAGTTGGGATGGATGGTGTATGCCTGTATTCTGATGTAACAACGAAGTATACCTGTATGTGGTGCTGTACATTTCGGTCCAGTAAAACCTGTATTGTGTTGTATAAGTTGCAACGAAATATATAACTGTATTGTGCTCTGTATTTGGTGGTGAAGTAGCATTAAATACCTGTATATATTATTGCAGTAACTACCAAATATATGCGTGTATGTACTGTATATCTCAGTGCAGTACCAACGAAATATATACCTGTATTGTGTTTTATATGTTGATGTTGTAACAAGGAAATATACCTATATTGTTCTGTATATATGTTGGTAAAAGCAAGATGGCCGCTGCAATGGATGTCGTTTTACCCTCTTGTTCAGTGGCTAACTCGTTCCCTACAATGTGATACAACAACAGGTGCCCTAAGGCTGTGTTGTTGGAGTTCACAGGCCATTCAACAACTTCCCTTTTCTGGAGGGTTGCAATTTTGAGGATGGGTGGGGGAGTAGGAAAGTACTCATGATGAGAGGGGAAGGGCACCTCAACATCATTCATTCCACCCGCAAAACAAACGCATTAATAAACACCAACAATTTCATTCCAACTGGCAACCCTAAACTCTGTGTTCTTTCTGCTGTTATTCAAAACTTGCACGCTCGGCAGTCGATGGCAGAGCTCTCTGTCGACCGCTTTCTGCACGAATGAACATCGGATCTCGGAACGGTTCGACGGTTGTTATCATCCAGTCTGGACCGGATGGATTATGCGACGTGTGCCGTGTTCAGTCTGTAGTCGCTGATGTGCGTTCAGGTGTGTTCAACTCAAAGAGACTGTAAAATTTTTCAATTTTTTTGGGATCGCTCATTGGTTAGAACAGACTGGCATTGTGAATTTCCCATGCGATTGTGAACTGGAATTGCAAGCACCATAGTTTGAGAGTTCTACATGGCCTCATTTCAATTATCATCATAATATTCTATTGTATATCTCTCTTCAAACCAGTATGCCCAATAAAATTTCAAACAAAGTTTGAATTAATCCGGGTTATAATCATACCTTTATTCTAATGTGTTCCAATTGGTTCAGCTGATGGTTTAAACTGAATTCATGATCGTTAAAACCAGAATCTGAAGCCCAGTTGCACAGAAGCTTGTTGAATTTCAATCATAATTGAATTCCACGTGAATCAATCAGATTTCTTGAGAATGAAGCTCCTATGTTTGGTTTCAACCAAACAGAAGAGGATTTCTCGAGAATAAGGATCTGGACCATTTAAACCAGTTTGATTCTTGTACCATTCAATCCCAGTTAAAATGAAGCAAGTTTCTTTGCAACCAGGCCAGAATCGATCAATTCGAAATCCATCAGAAGAGTATTTGGAACAACTGATCAATTAAATTGCAACAATAACTACCAAATTGGGATAATTAAATCGAGGTTGGAAGCTGAATGGATGTTTGATGGGACTGCAGAAAAATTTATTATAACGGAGTGTACTTTATCAACGCTCTATTGTATTGAAATACAACTTGCTAATTCAATAAGTAAGTACCCTTATTGTTTTTCGATTTCTTTGTTTGTAATGTTTTTTTTGGAAAAATAAAGTTCAATAAATCAAAAATTCATTGGATCACTTCACTAAAGTAAACAAGTCCAGTGAAGTTAACTTGATTACAAGAATAGCTTTTCTAGATATTTTCATCATAACGGGGTTTATGACAACAAGGTCCCACTGTATTGGAATTCAAAATTCATTGGATCACTCCACTAAAGTGATCAAGCGAAGTTAACTTGATGACAAGAATAGCTTTCCCATATATTGCTCTTGCTCTAAGAACATGTTCAACTTGCAGATTAGATGGAGTTCCAGTCATCGAGTAACTGACACTACTCGACTATGTAGACGCGCAGGCAAGATCATTTTCCACGTCACTTCTTCTTTGAAATATTACACACTGAACCACGTTTCTTGGAGAGTGTTTCCCGGGAGTGCCGGTGGCCGTCCGGTTAAAGTTTGAACAAGTTTCGTGAAGAGCGCACCAGGTCACGATAAATTTCTCTCGGGAGGCTTGCAATTTAGGTAAGTGGTTGCAGAAATTCCGGTCACTCTTCTACACTTTCGCTAACGAAACAGCCGCCTCGAATACCGTATACCATCCCAATGTCAGAGTGCTATTCAAGAACTCATGTGAACTTGTGCTGATGCAATTCCTCCTGATTACCTCCTCAATAAACCGGTTCGAGTGAATCTTTAATCTCACATCAGAACATACTCTCCCAATGAAATTGTTTCAATCAATCAATCTTAGAAGTCAAGTGCAAGGAATCTGGACTACATCTAGTGACTTTAAAGCTGCGTTTACACCAAAAATGTTATTATCAATCCATCTTAATTTTAAATTGTTTTTTCATTCTGATTTGTAGTGTCAGATTGATGATTTGATGAAGCAATTGAAATGAGCATAACCTACATAGTATTTGAACAATTTGAGACAAAATTAGGAAATTGGAGAAGTTTTTGGCTATAGTCTGTTTTTTTCTTTTCTGACTATTGTATTGTTTGCTCCATCCAATAAATAAATGAATGAATAATTGAATAAAGAGATAATTGAATGAATAAATCCATCTTAATATCGATTGTGAAATTAATACATTGAACACAACCAATTGAATCCTCACGATACGATGAGTCAACTAATAACCAGATAAGAGGACGAACAAAATGTTACTTGGATCTCAATTTATATGAATTCAGAATCAGTGAGCCCGATTATACACCATTGTCGAACTAGATTACATAGCTCTCTATATCACCCCTCATCAATACCATAGAGAAACAATAGCGTAAGTAGATATCCCATGGTATAGGGCGTTTATGTCGCAACTTGTACTGTTATCTCAAGCCAATTACTGTCGATTATTGTAGCGTTGAGGTGATGAGTTAAGATATTGCAATGAGGAATTAAAAAATGATGATATTACTATTATGACTTGACTGTATTTTGTAGCAAAATTCATTGGAATAAGGTAGCAGGAAATAACGACAACAGTTGATACCTTTCTCATTTAGCAAACTGGGAAATATCATGAAGTTCCAATTAGCAGAGTACTGCTGAAGGTGAGGAAAGTCTTGGAATGAGAGTGAAATTCCATTCATAAAGTTGGTCTCGATTATTCTACGGTGAACAGCATCCACTCCAATAATTTATTCGGAGCACACTCAGCACTCTATTATCGAACGAGAAAGATTCCAAGTAGTTTTTAAATCTGTCGACGAAGAAAAATATCTGAAATTCATTTCGGACGAGGATCATGAAATTGTATAATTCTCCAGTTTGGAGGAGTTGAGGCGCTGGCGATTATCTTTTCTTTGTTGGCGTGAGAGAACCTAATAAAGTGAACGGATAAGATTTTCAATTTCCTCACCAGCCATTCAAGCGTGATGGAGAGAAGTTGGAACGAAAAAAAATTAGAACTCAGCAAGCACGAACAAGATTCCGATAAATAGAATGATTCACTCGCGCCCGCGCTACAAAGAGTCGGAGATAAAACTGTTTTTGCAAGCTTTCTCTGGGTTTATTTGAAATTCTTCAATTTCAAATCGGAGATGACGTCTGATTCAGCCATCAAACACTCGGGAAGCGACAGCTTGCGACACCGTCTGTCATGCAAGGTCATGTGAAATTCCGATTTTATTCCTTTTTATTATCGTGACCTGACGGATAAGATGGTCAAGACAGATTTTCATTGGTGGGTTATAACAACTGTTCAGTGCATATTCTTTGATTCATGGAAGTATACTAACTGCAACGAGAGGAAGATTTATTTCAATGAATAGTCAAGTTTTTTCAATTTTGTAACTTATAACACATTCTATGTTTTATGACAATGTGGTCAGAATTTCCATATTCAAGGCAAATGAAAACAAGAAAATCATTTTTCTCACAATGGTGATATTCTAGTTATGTGAGAGACCTTACCTTCTCAAGACTTGACATGCATTTTTGAAGTGAAATACTGTATGAAAATGTATCACTCAATAATAATCAGCTATCATTCTCTAATTGTAGTTGATTCTAGAGGATGTATCAACACTGGAAGCGTTTGCTAGTGGAAGATTGGTTAATTTGTTTAAATGGGTGGAAGATTGGTTGAGTATGTGAAGAGGATAATAGTGTAATATGGATGATAAGGGTTGAGTGAAAATAATGAGATTACTTCATTGAAAGCGAAATGAAAAATTATCCTACGGAAATAGTCATTCCAGAGCAAGTTCCAGCTTCAGATTTAGGAATTGTCTTCTTCTTCTTTTCCTTCTTTTCTTTCTTCTTCTTCTTCTTCTTCTTCTTTTTCTTCTTCTTCTTCTTCTCCTTCTCCAATGACAAAAGTATAATAATGTCTTTTTCCTTTAGGGCTACTCTGAATATGAATAAAAATATGAATCTCAGTACCCTTTTAAATTATTTTGTCACAACATGTTTCGGACATTAATGCCATTTTCAAGTCTTGAAATTTTGAAACATATTCTACAAAGTAATATAAAAGGGTACTGAGATTTATATTTCTGTTTATATAAATTATATCTATAAAATTATTTCTGTAATACAAATAACTTGGAACTAGAGTTGACAGAATCGAAGACGACTTGAAAAATATTTCGATGGAAAAAGCACAAAATATCTCTATCAAATCATCAGCTCCATTTCTACAATTTTCAAATTTACCACCTAGAACTGATATGAAATAGGGAAGAAATGGAGGAAAGCGCATTGAAAATATCAAAGAATACTTCAAACCAAATTTCCTGCTTGAACTTCAGAAATAACTAGTTGAGATTGTTGATTGAAACTTGGGTTTGGGTTGAGTGCAGTATGCTGTCAGAGAGGCTGATAAGTTGGCAACAAACTGGTGTGCCCCTACCCCTATCCCTACCCTGATAGTTTACAGATGGCTGACGTCGTGTGTCGAACCCACGTCAGCTTTCAGATCAGGACGTCCCTAATTTTGGACCGCATCGATTCTACCTGTTTACTGTTTACGATACCGCAGTCGAAACTAGCCCTGGTCCACATTATATACAGGATTAGTTTCCAGCCCTGATTCACACTATATACAACATACAGGTATTAGGTTCCAGCCGTGATCCACATTCTATATACACAAAATACAGGTATAAGTGGTACGATAACTATATAGGTAAGATCTGAGCGATTGGTTCACTGGTTTTAGCAGGGCAGTAGCGACACACAACTATTGACGCGGAATCGCGCGGTTGCGATTGAAATTCTCGTCACGTCGCTGGGCGAGTGAAGAGCGCCCGTCACCCGTCAACCGACAAAAGGGTTCTGACTGCTATTGTCGACTGTGACAGTCGAATAACCCGCCGATCGATACGTTTCAGTTTGACAGGCTAACAAGAGTGGCCTCACTCCCATGCATAGCCTACTACTGCTGTATCAATCATTCGGGGATCCAAGTCAATCTTCCGATGCACATATCCAGGTGTATATGCATCGTGATGACTCCTGTTCAATCGTGGCTGAAATTCATCATCAGTAGGGTTACTTTACAGCCCCGCACACACATATCGATTTTTATTAGCACTGTATTTTGCCATCCTTAATTCTATTACATAAAAAAATGATGTTTTTCAAGTTCCGTTTAATCTAGTAGAATACATAATGACGGCAAATATCGTACAAACAAAAATCCGCGTGTGTGTGTGTGTGTGTGTGTGTGTGTGTGTGTGTGTGTGTGTGTGTGTGTGTGTGTGTGTGTGTGTGTGTGTGTGTGTGTGTGTGTGCTAGGCTTACCATGATACCAAAGAGATAATTAAACTCTATTTTTCTATGGTGAAATGTACAAACAAAAATCTATGTGTGTGTGTGTGTGTGTGTGTTGTGTGTGTGTGTGTGTGTGTGTGTGTGGTGTGTGGTGTGTGTGTGTGTGTGTGTGCTAGGCTTACCATGATACCAAAGAGATAATTAAACTCTATTTTTCTATGGTGAAATGTACAAACAAAAATCTATGTGGTGTGTGTGTGTGTGGTGTGTGTGTGTGTGTGTGTGTGTGTGTGTGTGTGTGGTGTGTGTGTGGTGTGTGTGTGTGTGTGTGTGCTGGGCTTACCATGATACCAAAGAGATAATTAAACTCTATTTTTCTATGGTGAAAATTTTACTGTAATATACAGTGGAATGCAGTGATTCACAGTTCACAGTGATATACAGTTGCTTGGAGACTCGTGCTTAATATATTATTGACGATGACCGAGCGAAGTGAGGTCTGAGATTCAAGTCGACGGTTTTGCATTCTCTTTATGTTTATATGCTTTTTTGTTTATATTTACGTTTTTATGTTCCGCATTTACAGCGAAACGCAGCAATAGATTCTCATGAAATTTGACAGGTATGTTCCTTTTTGAATTTCGCGTCGACGTATACATACGGTTTTTTGAAATTTTGCATTTTAAGGATAATACAAAAGGAAAAGGAGTCTCCTTTCAACGTCAATATTACCGTAAAAATCAGACTTTGCAATTATTCATCATAAATCAGCTGTCTAGTGGACTATAATACTACCCGCCCAAAAACATCGAACATCTTGAAAATGTATCGTTACATCAACGTAAGTGGATAGTTGACCATAATACTACCCGTTCAAAAACATAGAATATCTTGAAAATGTATCTTTCCATCAACGTTGTAGACAGTTGCAGCCAGACCTGATAACAGCGCTCACACTCACATTCCGGGACGACACGTCACAGTACAATAGGACAGAAAGCTCTATGTTTATTCAGGATTTTTTCTAGACATTTTAAATTGATAAATTATTCATTTATTTTTGAGAAAACATAACAACAGGTCAATGTAACTCACTGAGCGCGAGATCTACTGTTCACAGAACTACTAGTTGATAAAAGGATTGAAAGAAATCCGTACATGCCAAATTATTGATTCGAATGCGTGGAGGATCTTTTATAGATTTGAAACGCCAGACAAAGGCTGTCTACAGCTTCCAGGCAGAAGGCTGTAAAACCCCGCGTATAAGGTATAAGGATAAGGTAAACTCCAGACATCACTTTATAGATTTTCTTCCTTGAAATCAAACTATTTAAAAACCTTAGATGAAAAGTCTGACAATGACAATTCCATAATATTGAAGGTGGATGTAAAAGTAGTAGTATTAAAGTTTGTAGACTACATCATTAGAGGTAACATCGGAATTTCTCAATAATTGAAATAAATCTTATATCAATAATAATAAGCCAACAATTCGAAACCAGAACTGAGAATCTGTTTCATACAGTGTTGATATCATAAATTCGATATCTTAACTTTTCTATAACTTAATATTTTCAAGTTCTGAGAGTTTATTGAATGTCATAATTCTATTTTATTCGGTTTTTAATCAAATCAAATTCAAAATTTCCAGTTTATTTAGGCCTATTTCCGTACTGAAAAGTGGACTCAAATCAATTCAAGTGAATAGCATAACCTATAATTTTTATTCATTCATAACTCTACCTTCATTGTATTATCATTCATCCCATCATCATAATCACCTAGGCTTAAAATACTTCTAGAAAGTTTCCTTTGTAGAATAATAAATAAATCAAAAATTCAGAGCTGATCAATGTGTTTTCTCCATATTGAACCATCTTCCATTTTTATCCTATATAGAAGTTTACCTCCTCTTAGAATGATTTCTCCAAAGCTCCACTCCAATCGTAGATTGGAATAATTCCGCGCTTGTACTCTGTTCCCCTCCCACAATAGGGAAAGTTCATTTTATTTCATTCAGATGATATTCTAAGAAGCATATTAGGAGAATCTGAAGTGATAATCAAGAGAGATGAATAATATCATGTCATAAATTGTATTCTATATTGGAAAAACAGTGAGTGTGCCTGGTACCTGAATGAATATGAAGATTAATAATTGGTTGATTGATTGATGAAATATTTTCGTAAACTCTCGACGATATGAGTTGGAAATTGATAGGTGAAAATCATAAGAGGGATATTGTATTGGCAGATTGTGCGCTGGTAAATTGAAGCAAACCTTCCGGAAGAGCCTGGAGCAATAACTGGTGAACCATCGAAACAGATCATACGTTAAACTTCATCTCTGCCGAATAATCTGCTGTTGAAACAATGTTCACAGGGTGCAGTCCAGAGATCACGGCATGTCAGAACAATATGCTGAAATTCATAGATGCTGATCAGTGAAGCTCATGCGTGCAATATATTAACCTCTCAGAAACAGGTCTATAGCCTGCAACAATATGAGTCGCACGCCCTCGATAACTGGGGAACTGACGACTGGTTCGCTCGAGGCATTCCGCACAAGATTCGTACCCATTCCGCGAGCATCCAGCGTTCATCACGCGTGCATCCCGCGCGCATCCCGCACGCACTCGACGCGCATTCGACGCGCATCCCTCGTGCATTCCGTACGCATCCCGCGCGTAACCCGTGTGCATCCAGCGCGCAACAACTCTCAACGCCTCGGGCAGCATCGCAAATTGAATTTCAAAAAGTGCAACTGAGCGTGATGGAGGGAGATGCAGTTTGCGAGTTCATGTAGCTGTGAGCAGGAGAGTACTCAGCTTCTCTTAGATTAAAAAATGCCTGATAGAACCTACTGAGTTGGAACATTCTACAATTTTGTTACAAAAATGAGTTCGGTAACAAGTTGAGTTAGAATATTGATTATTGAATGGAAACTCATGTTTCAAAAATTTTTTTTCAATATTCTTCCCTCCAATTACATAATAATGTTGTTTCACCTCAAATCGGAGTAAATGATTACGGTCAATAGATTCTCATGATTCATGACTGCCTCGATGATGATAATGGTAGTTGGATATTGGATACTCACATATGCAGGATCATTGAACATGTCCGATACAGTGAGAATATTATTCCCATACGTTCTTATAGGACTGTTCATACCTGCTAACCGGAATAAATGGAAATAGCCCAATGATATTTGGAATAGAACCCATGGTTCATATTCATATCCTCATTGTGTCAGTCACGTTTACTGATAAAGGATACAACTTTTTTCATCATTTGAACATTCAAAATGTATTTTTATCTCTGTTTATTTTCGATTTTAGAATGATGGTGAGGTTAAACCTCATTTAAAGAAGTAAGTCTCACCTTTAGCTTCTTCTGATTGAGGATGGATACGAGAATAATAATAATAATTGACAGAATATCTATTTTTATTTATTGCCAAAAAGAAAATAAACAACTCACTCATACACATACATAAATGTTCAAAAATGAAAATAATACAATTACACATACATGCATGTACCCTACATGAAGAAGAAAAACTGAACTAATTTCTAGGCGTCATCAGCAAAAAGATAATTCTTTGCCCGCTGGTGAGAGTTGCTTAGAAAAACAGTCCTTAAAAATAACTAGAAATTGGAAGGAAAAGGCTTTATCACAAAAGTAGAGACACAAAATGTACTTGGTGGTCCAAAGTAGAATAATTAACACCTATATTGATAATTTATAAAAGGTCAGAGAATTCAGAGAACTACCAAACTGAAAACTGGAAAAAATCACAGTGTTAGGTTGAAAGTGAAGAGAATATAATCACCATTAACTTATATAACTCCGTTATGCTCTTATTTGATAATTCATCATCTAAATAGAAATGTATTGCATTTATTAATTTGCTGCTTGAGTAAATCAATTGTCTTCTAATGAAAGTTAACTTTGTAGGATAAATTTGGAATTCTTCTATTACATTCTTGGTTTGAAGTTGTAGACATGTTTATTCAATTCAGAATAGATAATTGATAGAGCAGTGGTCGCCAAACAGTCGATCGCGAGTTACCGGTAGCTCATGGGGTAGTTTTTGGTAGCTCACAGAAATGCTTGAGTTGTCAACCATACATTGAGAAACATGGCCAAGAAATTTTGCATTTCTCACAGATATAACTGAGAACTTGAATGATTTAAATTTGCAGCTTCATGGGAAAGATGAGGACATCGGTGGAATGATTTGTACTGTGAAATCGTTTTCCAAGGAGCTTGAGATGTGGGAAAAGAATGTCGTCCAGTTTGAATATAGACTCTTTTCCAGTCTGAAGAAAATCTATGACGAGAAAAATCCTCCACAGCACTTCAGCAATAACCAAGAATACGCTACAATAATTAAGACTTGAAACAACAGTTTGATCAGCAATTCCAAGATTTTAAAAGCATATCGAATATGGTACAATTCGTCAACTCTCCTTTTGTGGAGATCGATGCAGAAGATTTTGCGGCTTGTGTTGTAAAACATTTTGTTGAAGATCAGACTTCAGTTGAAATGGAATTTGTGAATTTTTAAAATGATCTTGTCTCTCAGATCATTTTCTACAACTAGAAATATTTGGCCTCAAATCCCCAAAAGAAAAATATCAAATAATTATACAAGTTGCATTGAGTTTGAAAGCTATGCTCAGCTCTACCTACTTGTGTGAATCATCTTTTTCAAGTATGAAATTCATAAAAAATCGATATAGGAACAGACTGACTGATGAACATTTTTCGGACAACTGCATCAGAATGGCGGCTACAACGTACACTCCAAACATCAAGAAAATACTTGATGGCCAAAAAAGAGTTCCACTGCCCACTGTGATAGAGCATAATTATTTTTCCAAACTTTCCTTTTTTTCCACTTCGCTAAGTTTCTTTTTCTTGACAATATGAATATGAGAACAAAAGTTCACGCTTTGGAGTTTAGAGACAGTCTCTTCTGCTGGAATATTGTAAAACATCGACACGGCTATTCATCACCTTTCATGTCAATTCCTATGTTTCTTGATTCCTTTTATGAGAATCACATGCGTCGCTTTTTCTGTTCCGCCTGATTTATAGACCGATTCCTGTTCCTTTCGAGACAGCCGCCTGGAAAACACTAATATTATACGTAAGCAAAGTGTAAAACATGGATGTGAATCGAGAATCGCGAGTGTCAAAAGAAAACGCTCACGAAACCGAATATAGGTGGAAGGAAAAAAGTATTTGACAGGCATTTTTGTGGAAGGGATCGTATTATTCATTTGGATCAAATTCCGCCATCGTCGGCTCTCAAAAGGGAATGTTTCACGAATTTAATAATCGTGGTTTCAATTATTTTCTTCAGATCTCCCATTGTTCAACAGCGTGCAGCGGAAGATTTTCTTTCTGTTCACACTAAATCAATCAAAAACATAGAAGAAATCATATTTGCTGAATGCAATTATCATTTTGAACTGATACACATTTTTTCCCACATCTTCAACGTTTACTAAATTGAAAAAAAAACAGATTCGATCCAGTTTCCGAAGACGGCTGGGAGGTATGCGAGCTGCTATTGTCCGTGTGCCGCTTATTAAAGAAACAAGAAACACGTTGGAAACAACACTCCAAACAGCGAGACTCACATGCATAGCAACGCCGAGCTATTCATTATTCTGTTTTAATTATCGAATTTCTTTCATCCACTTGTTGAGAGCTCGAATCGATCTGTTTTTTTAATGATCGCGTTTTGAAATATTAAAAGTCGTCGACCGGCGTCTCGGCAGTCCGAAATCTGAACCTCACAAGAATATAAAACGCGACGAAAACACCAGCCGAGGTGGAAAAAATGGCATTTGCAGAGCCAGCGGTCTCACGTATGTTAAAATGTCGCCAGAAAAACCGGGAGATGGCGTTTGATTTATTGCGGTTGGTAGTTGGGCCACGGATTGTGTAGACCTCTAGTTTTGGAATCTGGAGCCTCACCTGCAATGCTGTGATGACTAGAAAGAGTTCCTCTCTCATTGGATTTAAATAGTTGATTTTATAGTTCTCATAAGATTCTGATTCGCATGAGATCAGATTCTCATAAGATCTCAAATCGATTTTAAAATAGAACTCATCATATTCTAATATTATATCATGCAAGAATTGAATCATTTTCATCTTCCTACTTTCTTAGTAAACTGAACTTCAAATAAGAACCTGAACCCACAGTAATTTTTTTCATTTATATCGATGTATGAGTCTCAAAATTTCTGGTCTAACTACTGTTTGCAAGGCTTTCTCTATTAGATAAATTTGTTGAAAGTGGACTCGCTTACTACATTTGCTTATATTTTTTCTCTCTTTTTCCCTGCCTTCTTTTCCATGTCTTCCCTTTTTTACTCCTCTTTACCATTCATTCCTCACTTTCATACCCTCTACCTTCCATGGGAAACCATAGTTGACTAGTTATTTTTCCTCTTTTATTCTCTCTTTTCAGCACACCCCATAATGAAGCCTGTTTTTGTAATTCATTGGAAACTTATTTTTGTTTATTATTTCTTGTATTTTGTTTCTCATTATGTATTTTGTGTAGATTTGGATGAAATTATTGATTGTTTGATTCTATTACATTGACAATTACAGAAAATCTCATACGAAAAATAACTATTTCAAATCTCAGCTCAGAACAAAAGCTGCTTGCTTTGTTCAAATTTTTCATCGCTCAATCTATTTTACAAATGGGCTACTCAATTCACACGAAAATCACTCACATGAAGCTTCGAGTTGGAGCAGTTTTCTTTCAAAAAGTCGGAGCACGACACTGTCATTAGAGAGAGAAGAATAATTCTGTAATATGATGAAATAAAAACACATAGATGTTGTCAGTTTTCTACACTTTAATTTGGTACACGACCATGGTTTCGTGACCACACAGGTCACATTTTCAAGCTTTTTATAACAGTTTTATTTCATCATGGAACGTTTCTACAACATCGACCACAACTCAGTTGAAATTCTGTAATATTTCTATTATCAATCGTTGACTTCAACAACCAATCAAAACAACGTATTTTTCAATACGAACTGAACCCAGACATGCAAAGATGTGGAACGTTTTTGAGGCTAACCGTCTTGATATATAAAGGAATATTCTAGATGAAGCCTAGACTTTCACTCTACTACTTAAAATGAATAACAGTTCTAGAGTATGGATGATTTTCCACTGCTCATATTAATTGATGGTTACAGAAACAAAATTATACTCGTACTTAGAATCTTAGACCAGTTATAGAATAGACACGGCCCATTTTATATTCATACTGAAAGTCGATGAAGCCAACATCCACTGCCTTATCGCCCAATCGTGACGTCAGCATCGGATAGAAAACTTCTGTAGAGTTTATTTACATTGTTTTCTAATTCTATTCTAGCGGGAGTTTATCATTTTCATAAATAATAATCCACTTCCATCTGAAATAGACACAATCAGCTATGGAAAACAATGTAAACAAACTCTGCAGAAAAGTTTTCTATCCGATGCTGACGTCACGATTGGGCGATAAGGCAGTAGATGTTGGCTTCATCGACTTTCAGTATGAATATACAATGGGCCGTGTCTATTCTATAAACTGGTCTGAGATTCTAGGTACGAGTATAATTATTTAGTTTCTGTAACCATCAATGTATATGAACAGTAAAAAATCGCTAGACTTCCCAGCGTGTCTATTCTATAACTGGTCTAAGCTTAGAATACATTAATACAAGACTACATTGCTAGTCACAAAAACAAAATATACTTAAATAAATGAACACAAGACAACAAAACGAACAGAAGTTATCAACCTTAAACTTATTTCTACAGTTGAACTCATTTCTTATTTGTACAACGAATTCCACAACTTGGGAAATCTGATGTTTACCTCCAGTCTGGAGCCGTTTTTGGAGAATCTAACAAGAAGCTTATCCCCTCAAACACTCTGTGACGGATTACCATATTCACACTAACAAGCCGAGCAAACTAGCAACAAGTTATAACAAATTGAGAGAACCGCTGATAAGTTCCCAGCTTCCAACGGCATTATTGTTAGGGTAAACTCACCTGTGTAGTGTAACAGTTTTTTTCTACTACTCTGCTTAACATTCTTCTCGTCTTTCTCAGATATGTGTGGATCTCATACGGTATTTCCTTGTCTGACTATAATGAGAGTGTAAACTTTCAACAATCCGTTAGCATAATTATAACTGAACTATTATACCTTACCAGGGTATATAATGATATATCTTTAAAAATTCAAAATTTTTGGGGATTTTGAAAATTAGTAGCCCATTTCCTGCAAATACTCCTTTTTCGCTACTGAACTTATTAAAACACAATGAAAGTTATGGAGAACCCTTTTCAAAAAAGGTATTTGATAATATAGATTATATATTTCCTCTATTTTTCATCTCAATTCATTTTCATAATTTTAAAATTGGCAATTTTCACTTTTCTTGCCCTATTACCATAGGTAAGGAGAGTATTGCTTTTCAAAAAAATAAGGTAGGCTACCCCAATTTCTAAATTTCTATACGTTTCAAGGTCCCCTGAGTCCAAAAAAGTGGTTTTTGGGTATTGGTCTGTATGTGTGTCTGTGTACACGATATCTCATCTCCCAATTGACGGAATGACTTAAAATTTGGAACTTAAAGTCCTTACAATATAAGGATCCGACACGAACAATTTCGATCAAATGCGATTCACGATGGCGGCTGAAATGGCAAAAATGTTGTCAAAAACAGGGTTTTTTGCGAATTTCTCGAAAACGGTACCAACGATTTTGATCAAATTTATACCTGCAATGGCTAATGATAAGCTCTATCAACTGCCATGAGTCCCATATCAGTAAAAATTTCAGGAGCTCCGTCCCATCTATGCAAAGTTTGATTTTAGATTACTAATTATCAGGCTTCAGATACAATTTGAGCAAAATAATTCAAGTGAAAAAATTGAACATGGAAATGTCTGCAATTAATGTTCAGTAACATTTTCACCTAAAATTGAAAATAAGCTCGAAATTCGAGATAAATGTGATTATCCAATTACAAACTGTTGGCAACTGTTGATTCTATTAAATCATTCACTATGAAGAGATAGCAGATCTTGTGTGTATCCAGCATTATTATCCTGTCACCATCTGGCTCAGATCTTTGAAAAGTAGACTCGAGATGCGCGTGAACACTAGCGTCAGGTGATCAATTTTCATAACGGCAAGGAAAGTTGTGTGGGTGCACCACACCAGATTTTTATAATCTATTCTTTTCTCATAATTATTATTTTCTATCTTTTCATTGAAAATTATCGTATTGTGTGAAGGAGGCAAAATGAGTTTTTCACCTGTATTATCCATAAATGAATGAATGAATGAATAATTCTCATTTTTAATACTCTCTGCAAATCTGGAATATCAATAATTGAAATAATCACCGAAGTACCGAAGGTACTAGTGACGGAGGAATAATTCAAAAGTGTTGATGGAATTAATGATAGGTTTATTGAACTTCTTTCTAATGGTGCTCAAGTGCAGCACATTTATCTCAGAGAAAGATCTCCCTGTGGGGTTCAACGACCTGTAAAACAAACGATCAGGCCGTTTATGAATTAGTGTGTAACAAATCTATCCGCTATTAATCGAACTCACTCGGATTGTTTAGTGGTGAACGAAAGACACACCACATCTTCTGAACTCCACTACAACAGTTTACAGTTGAGATGGATTGTTGAGCAGGGAACAGTAGTTAACGACTTCTCTCTAAATTGTTTTCTCCAATTAGAAGAGATCTGGATAGGATGGTTCGAGGGTTGAGCAGTGGAACGACGTTTCAGACATTAGAACGGTTCTAATTAATGGTTCATACTTTCTGAGGGGTCACAACACCTGTATGTTCCATTAATCTGTGATCAAGGAGTATGGAGGAGGTTGGTGTTTGTATAAAATCGAGGACGTGTGTGTGTATGTGTGTTAGTGTTTGTATATGAAATTGTGGATGTGTGTGAGTTTCAATAGTGGAGCATTTCACACCGGCATGTATGAAAAACATCCACTTTTTTGATATGAGATCGTTTGAAACGCATTAGTTTAGAACGGGGCCACCCTTCTAACCACCTACAGCCAGTCCCCTCAAACTATCAGCCGTCTCCTAAACATCCATCTTCCGGCCAGCGCACGGTAAAAACAAAAACTACAAGCATCTGGAACTGGACCATAACTCCCCCCCCCACACCGACCCATCAACGTTCACTGCTTCATTGATTTAGCTTCACCTCTTTTTTCAGCTGGCGTCAACCCCTAACCAACCCTCCTACCCTGAACGGCAACACATCCTGTACCATATCACGTTTTTGATAAAGGGCACCCTATAAACTTTTTCTATTCCTCACCTCTCATCATCCCACTCTACTGACATTTTTGGTGTGATCCTCGTCCAGCCGGTCAAAACTGTACAAAACTCCTGATAACGTGTGAAATTGACAGCTAAACTTGGATTCTGCATTCAATGCGCGATTGAAACCGATGCGAAATGGGATTTTCACTTGAACTCTGTAAATGAATTGAAAATAATCCGTGGGATGATACGGGACTACAATCGTAGTTTATTCGATTTTAGGACGATGCCAGACATGTTGGGTGTATTAAAAGTATTGAATGAAAAAAACTGAGAAATTTTCAAAAACCACAGATTCATTGATACTTAGAAAGACCGGTTTCTGAGTTTATCAGAGATTGACAATGGTGTAATAACCGAAACCGGTCATTCTAAGTATCAATGAATCTGTGGTTTTTGACAATTCCTTAGTCTTTCTCATTCAATATGAATAATTACCACAATATCAACTTCTCAACTACAGAAAAAGTATTAATAAGTGTTGATTACATCGAGATTGATTGATATTGGACAAAAATTTTGATAAAATGCAATATCTCGTCTATTGTCATCTGCGAGAATACAGTGAGTCAAAAACATTGTCAATCATAATAGGTATTAGGAGAAGTGTTCAAATGTTGAGTGTTGAAGATGTGTTTGTTACTTCCGAAACCGCTTCATCTCGTGAGAAATCAGTTTTTCTATCATACACTGTCTTATACACAGTTTGGAACTCTTTTTATATTTTTTATGATTGTCAGTAATCAAAAATTTTTCAAGTATTTCTAACCAATTTATCTGCTTTTCTTGTTATCATTGATATTTATTCCTAATGTTAATCTATGATCAACCCTCGGTCATTATGGATTGGTTCCAACTCATGTCAATAAAGTTTTCTCATTCGGATCCACCTGAAACTCATACCTTGCTTATTTTTCAAGTAATAGAGCTCCATATACATATTGTTTTCATGTACGTCACAATCACAAATGGAAGATCCTCATATAATTATGCAGAATTCAAATAAGCTATTTGAATAGTTGTGTTTAGTAGTTGAATTGGGACCAATTCCACGAATAAACTCACATCAATGTGTGAGCCAGTACAAATAATAGCGATGAGTTCATAACCAGGTGAAAGCAAGCAATGTATACGAAATTGCATAGGCTGCAACTATTACAACACTGACCTGCAATGTGTTTTGATAGGCAATGGAACAGGACTGATAACAAACGAGGACACAGATAACAGCTAATTACATCATTGACGGTTGCCGTAATAGCGTTCATTGTATTCGAGTAATGAGATGTGAACGCGCACTAAAGGCAACTCTACTCGGCTCGCCCAGGGCACAAGCAGAATCACCAGGAGAGAGTGAGTGAGTGACAATAATTGAGGGAGAGAAAGAGTGTGGTGGTGAGGAAGTACGCCCCTTGTGAGGTACAAGTGGCCTGAATGAGTGGATGAGTGGTGAGAGCACGAAATAAAAGCACGACAGAGCTCAATGGGACGGAGAACTATGAAAGAAACCCTATATTGTGGGGAAATACAGGAGTGCAACTCGAAACGGTTTTTCAAAAGGGAATGCGTATCTCGGATAGCTGTGTGCTGCATTTTTATCTAAGCTTTGCCGCCGTGTCTATTGATTTCTAGGTGAGTGAACTGTGAAAAAATACTTTCAAAATAATGTGAATGAACTGAATGTCACTGGATGATTAGCTTCCTTTTCAATTCCACTCTCATTCAATAGTACTAGTAGTTCTGTGAACAGTAGACCTCGCGCGGTTGAAGACTACATAGTGAATTATGTCCTGTCTTGACGTGTCGGCGAGATATCGGTGTGTGAACAAATGATGGCTGTTTCAAATGTTGTATCGACAATAATTATTAATATATTTTATAATTATTATCATTTGAATGATAATAATTTGTTTTAAACAGCTTTGCTACTAAAGTATCATCAAAAGCTTACCGAGTTGAAAGCAGAGAAAAGTCTAGGGAGAAAATACTATGCTACTTCAAGTTATCAATTGCGTGCCTCACTGCATGCAATTACTGTACTATTACCACTGTGACAGATATCAGCAAGTCGAAATTTAGTCATCCCCTACATTTATTATTCAGAATGGAAGAAGACAAGGAGTGGGTCCCTCAAGGATCACTTCTTGGTCCATTACTCTTTCTTCTATACATTAATGATTTACCCTCATATCTGGAACCTGGACACCGTGTGCTATACGCCGATGATGTTAGCATTTTATTAAAGAGTAACAGTCAGCAAAAAATTGAATCTGAGTGCAGAAATGCGGAAATAGCAGAAACTGCTAATATGCTGATATTGAATCGTGAAAGAAACCAAACAAATATCATTCAGAGCAGCTAGAGAAGCAAACTTGGAGATAAAAGAAGGCAGTAGGGAGCCTTCACATATAGTGCAATACTCCAGATACAACTCTTTATAAGTCTCTTTCTCAAATCCAAATTCAGACTTTTGGAGAAAAGCACATTCCGCTTATTGATGAAAATGGCCTTGGCTTCTCTTAAACGGCGCTTTATGTCTTCTTTGTCTTTTCCATCCTCTGAAATAATGCTACCTAAGTATTTAAATTTTTTTACTTGTTTGAGGGCGTTATTCTCTATCTTTACTATTTCAAAATCAAGATTCTTGTAGCAGATGGAGCCTGTAAACAACATTAAAGTTATAGGAGTTATGTTAGTTTCCGAAATTCCCTGGAGACCTCATATAGAATCTTTGAAGAGTAAGTTGAGTTCTGTAGTATTTGTACTCAGAAATCTTAAAGCATTGTTAGACACTAGAACTCCTAAAGATGTATATTTTGCAATGTTTCATTCCCTTCTGGCCTATGGGATTATATTTTGGGGGAACTCGAGCCAAGCAATTGACATATTCCGTATCCAGAAGTGGACAATACGAGTAATAAATGGTTGAAGAGTCGATTCGTTCAAGCTGTAGACCATACTTCAAACAAATGGAAATTCTACCTCTTCCAAGTTTGTATATCCTAGAAGCAATAATATTATGCTTCATTGATCAAAACAAGGATGAATTTAGAACTGGTGTACTTTTTCACAATTATGGAACTAGACATAGAAAACAGTTGCGAGATGATACGCACCCCACTACATTATATGAGAGAGGAGTTAAAAGTGATGGGATTCGATTGTACAACAAACTACCAGCCCTACAAAGAGCATCCACAGGTCGTCAATTTAGAGCCTTGATGAAGAAGGAATTGTTAAATATTTTTGCATACTCGATTGATGAATTTCAAGCTTATTATGAGATGCAAAATTAGTTGTACAGTTTTATGTAACTTATTCGTACAATATTATTGACTAATATTCATTGACAAATCCATACACCCTTTTTATAGGTGGTCAGTGGACGAATGGTGAAAAAAAAATTTCTTCACATGGAAAATAATCTCGACCTCGCAAATCCGTTACCTACTTTGTGAAACTTTATAATATTCTTAGGAGACCGATCGACTCGGTGAGAACAACTCGATGGATACAACAACCTGAACCACTCTTCTGTTTTCCCTGATGATTTCTTGTTGGAGAGGAAAAGACTGGAAGTTTCCGAACATCCTCCATTGTGAAGATTGATCGTAGTTCTGCTACTTTCTCGCTGAGAACTTTGGTTGTGAATATGGTTTCTCGATGAAAAACTAGGGAGTGAGTGAAGATTATTGAAGATTGATACAAAGTAAGAAGAAATGATAAATAATCGAGGTTTATCATGGTTGTGAGTGGAGCATTCCAGGTCAACCTGAAACTGTGAGGTAATAATCTCTCCCCAGTGATTCTATCAAAGATGGAAATTATCTCTATTATTCATTGAATAAAAACAAAAATATGTTGTCAAATTCTACACAGATCCATTCTACACAATCCATTGTACTGTGTAAAATTGACAACATATTTGTGTTTTTATTAAATTATGGAACGGTTCTACAATATTGACAATTGAATTTTCATTGAATAAAAGTTGAAAGTTGAGAATTGTTTCCCAAGTAGGAATATGGAAATGTAATCATATTTATGAATGTTTGGGGAAGCAGAAAATTCAGCGACAAACGATTTTCAGTTTATTGGAGACGAGTTGATAACTTATATTGATCATCATTCCTCAAGCCAATCAAGCCAGTTACACCCATCGATCTACAGACGTTCGATTTTTTGCCGTCCTTATGGAATCTATCACATTAAATGGAACTTGACACAAACACCATCTGTTTGAAATCATCTGCTCAATCTAATACGATTAATAAGGACGGCAGAATATCGTACGAACAAAACTCGATGTGTGTGTAGGAACACTCTTCCAATGAAATTCCCATATAGTTCAGTTCTAATATGGCAGAATAGTGTAATGAATTTTAAATTCATTCATGAAATCATAAATTCCTTTTGAAGACCATACAGAATTAATAAACAAATTAATATACTTAATATTAATACTTATATTAGTACTTATACTTAATACAAATTAATACTTATATTATATACGAATGCTGGCCTAACACTAATCGATTCCTGGACGTTCTTTTTTTTGCTGTCCTCATGGAATCTTCCAGATTGAACAAAACTTGGCAAACACTTGAAGACATAATCTATTGCCAAGTTATGTTTAATCTAATAGTATTTATAAGGATGATAATGTGTGTTTAACTAGACATGGGTTCAGAATCGAATCCTCCCATGTAATTTGAATAGTGGTTGATCATTGGAAACTCTTGTATTACATTTCTGTAGCGATCACTCCCTTGTTTACTGGAAAGTAATTGGGCAAAAAGCGAAGCAATTTGATATTGAGTTGTGCTAATAGAAAAATTGAAATTAACATTATTAGGAGAAATTCTCCTACCGTTAGATATTTTTTTAGACTCCTTACATTTCCCACAAACTCTTGTTATAATTCTTACATTATTTTATAATTTCAAATGAGAGTTGAAACTGGCGGTACCATGTTGCCTTGAGTAGACGCTACTACACGAAATTTCAACACGGTTGTACCTTGAGCATAATTGTACGGTGTGGTTTGCATGTAGTCTTACGCTCTACTAATTCCCACCGCACAACCGGCGAGATAAGGCGTAATCTGTTTGAGCATCTTCGGGAGGCATAAATTAGAATTTTAGATCGCGAAATGGACACTCAGGATTAGTGGCCCTAATGCAAGTTTGCCTGCAACAGATGTTTTCACGTGTAAAGGCCCGCCAACATCGATTCAGTGCTGGCCAAATGCGCTCAGATGAGACTTAGCGGTGGACTGGGGAGGGAGGGAGGTTCATGAGTGGCTAGGGAGGTCGAAATGAGAGGGAGGAGGTATCAAGATGAGGGAGTGAAATAGCGATAGAGCCTACCACCACTCGCCACTAATTTGCATATTGTTATCTGCCCTCACAGACTGTTTCCTTCAGCCTCTTTCTCCTATCCTCTTGCTCTTCCTCATTTTTCCTGTCCCACTCACTCTTTCTCTTAACTGCCCACAATTCTACACTCTGAACCTCTGCTTTGAAAATATTATTGTTTGCTGTTCACATATGCGTGTGATTCAGCGGTTTGTCTCTCCAGAATAAAGTGCATCTGATTCTGTTTCATGAAATGTGTTCAATTTATTCATTAAAATTGATTATTTTTCAACTGGATTTTACTAAAGTTCATGTTTTTGTTACAGGTTGGTGAGCTTTATCCAAACTGGGAATAGGCTTCATATAGATGGGTTCACGGTAAGACCAAAGAAAACTGCTATAATTCCAAGTTATTATTACTTTATAGAATATACAATATATAGTGTTAGAATTTATTATAATATTACTATATAGAATATTACTATATTTTCTAATTTATTATAGTATAATATAAAGAATATATTATAATATTACTATATAGAATATTACTATATTTTCTAATTTATTATAGTCTATATATATAAAAGCGAAATGGCACTCACTCACTGACTGACTGACTGACTCACTCACTCACTCACTCACTCGCATAACTAAAAATCTACCGGACCAAAAACGTTCAAATTTGGTAGGTATGTTCAGTTTGCCCTTTAGAGGCGCACTAAGAAATCTTTTGGCGATATTTTAACTCTAAGGGTGGTTTTTAAGGGTTTAAAGTTCGTCTTTTAGCATGTATATTCTTCTTTTCCCAATCTCTTAATTATAATTGAAATTTCCATATCAAATGTTACTATAGAACTATAATCTAGATAGAGTACCTCTTCGAAACAGTTGTTAACTGGCAACTAAATTAATAATTTTGTCAGGTTGGCATTAAGTTGAGTTGACTTTGTTAGGTTGGCACCAAGTTGAAGATTCAAATGCATTTATCGCGGAAAAATTGGTTAGGCACTGCTACTTCAATCCTGGGAATATTATATTACTAGCCATCAGGCTCGCTTCACTCGCCATATCCGTTTAGCCAGACGTTTAGTCTGGACCCCCGACTGGATCGTCCTAACATATGATAAAAATGCTCAAATGAAAAATGCAGGCGAGCGAAGCGAGCCTGCTGATCTTATCCTTGGACAGGGTCCAGGGGGCGGAGCCCCCTGGCTAGACGGATATGGCGAGCGAAGCGAGCCTGACGGCTAGTATAATATAATTCTATAATTCATTGAACCTACTATGCTGTATTTATATTCTGTGGGTAAGATCTAAAACAATTCATAACTTGCAATATCGTGATATTTTTTAATTTCCTTTCCATCTTGATTTCGACACATAACATGTCAGAATTTTGCCAAACGGTTCTACAAGTAGTATTGTAGTTGGAGAATGATGTAATTTGTTAATACCCAAGCTACTTAAAAAAGTTATCTGAAGCTGTGTAGAATCATAGAAGCCTTTATTTGGTTTATTTAAATTAAAAATTTATTTCTTGTTTAAAAGTATTTTTACAAAATGAATTCAAACGCACTCAGATACTGTACTCAGATATAGTAGATGAACTATAGTGAGGTCCACGTTATAATGACAGTATTTGATGAACCTTGATGGAGCTATCCTCGTCTATATTTCAACAAGTCAGATGGCGATATCCTTCTGTAGCTCCGCAATGTTGCCAGATCTTCAGTGGGAATAAAATCATATTTAAAAATATGTTCAATCTCAATTAAGAAATTGTATCATTTAATAATTATTAAAAATTTAATATTTCCTAGACGAATTGTGGAATAAAATTGACTATTTCAAAGAAGAATGAACAGTTGATTTCACATCAGAAATACTGATGTGAATTAGGGTATTAGATGTGATTAGGTACTGGTATCAGCTATTCTTCAATGAAGGCAGAGAATCGGCAACGCTGTCTCTCCACTGCCATTATAACGTGGACCTCACTATTTTTACATCAGATACTTCACAACTTATACTACTGCTCTACTTGCTTTGCATGTTTGTGGTAAAGTCTAGTACAGTGCCTTGAAACATCGAGCTTGTTCTCTACTGGAACAAGCCTATTTACTATTTACTATTTCATTTACTTTTATTTACTATTTCATTACTCCATTCAGTATTTCTGAATACTAGAATTACTTATTCACATTATTTCACAATTTCGCAATATTTATACTTTGCTGGTTGCATACTCTGATGTTTCATGATAAATGTATTCTCGTCTAATACTCTGATCTAGCCAGAGTGTATAGATTTTAATAGAGTGAATTACATTACATACATTCTGAATATAGCGGGTAAGTCCTTCTCCTCAGTAGGCTATTGCTAGTGATCGTTTACTATTAGCTCCACAATTACCTACGGTGGCTTGAATGTTCTCTACACCCCAAGCATATACCTATGATGGCTAGAGTGTTCTCTATAGACCGAGTATTAGCGACGCACATCATCAATAACGGTTAGAAGCCAAATCCAGCTGGAATAACCACCGTGCGCCGAGAGACTGTCAATGATTTTCTCATTTTTCACATCTATTGTAGTCTAAACTCGGCTCTTTTTTCAACTCGGGTTCATTTTTACATACTCCAACAAAAGGTGGACGTGACCAGGCTTGTGAATCGATGATATTTTAATTGCAGAAAAGAAATGTAACGTGCTGGTTTTGTTGTGATTTATGGCTTTGAAAGTGCGCTTTTTTGCGTACAAAAAATCGCATATCTGGTCGGTAGGCCTTCGCTTCATCCGGGGTTTCAGGGCTAATTTTGACGAAGTGTTACGGATCTAATTGGAAGGGGGAGTCTAAATGAGTTGTGTTGTTCCAGGGGGGAACCCATACGGGGAGGTGCACCAATAAACAGGGTAAGAGTAGGATTTTGATAAAGATGAATGTGGCTGGTTGCTGGGCGGAGATTTGTGGGGTGAACGGAGTGCGAGAGAGTTATGAAACGAGGTTTTGGGGGTAGAAAAATAACATGCACTCTCTCATAATACTTCTATTCTAGCAAGAAATAGGATCTCATTGATTAGTGTATTCTGTTATCGTCAAATAAAACACATTTTATAGGTATGATTGAAATCAGAGTTTGGTTAAGAAGTAAGGAAGTTCAATGAGAAACACTAATTTTCGACTAGTGTCAATGCTTACTGTTGTTCAGACTGTGACAAATAATAAAAAATCTGGTGTGGCACACTCACACAACTTTCCTTGCCGTTATAACAATTTATCACCTGACGCAAGTGTACACGCGCATTCCAAGTCTACTATTCAATGATCTGCCAGCAGACACACGAAGTCTGCTATCTCTTCATAGTGAATGATTTAATAGAATTAACAGTTGCCAACAGTTTGCTTTATTGGATGAACACACTTTCTCGAATTTCGAGCTTATTTCCAATTTTAGGTGAAAATGACACTGAACATTAATTGTAGAGATTTTTATGCTCAATCTTTTCCACTTGAAATTTTTTGTTTAAATTGTATCTGAAGCCTGATAATCGGGAATCTAAAATCACACTTTGCATTGATGTGGCGGAGCTCCTGAAATTTTTACAGATATGAGACTTGTGGCAGTTGATAGAGCTTATCAATGACTATTTTAGGGATAAAAATCGTTGGAGCCGTTTTCGAGAAAATCGCTAAAAACCCCGTTTTTGTCAACATTTTCGCCATTCTAGCCGCCATCTTGAATTGGATTTTTTCGAAATTGTTCGTGACGGATCCTTATAGGGAAAGGACCTTAAATTCCAAATTTCAAGTCATTCCGTTAATTGGGAGATGAGATATCGTGTACACAGACGCACATACACTCATACACACACACACACACACACACACACACACACACACACACACACACACACACACACACACACACACACACACACACACACACACACACACACACACACACCACACACACACACACACACACACACACACATACAGACCAATACCCAAAAACCACTTTTTTGGACTCAGGGGACCTTGAAACGTAAAGAAATTTCTTTCGGAAAGCAATACTTTCCTTACCTATGGTAATAGGGCAAGGAAAGTAAAAAAATTGAATTGAATTGAGCCAGTAGGCAAGAGAGATCGAGGCCGTCCAAGGAAAATATGGGCAGATATGAGGTTCGGAACAGGCAGAGATACCTAAAACCAGAAAAGAAGAAGAAGAAGAAGAAGAAGAAGAAGAAGAAATATACTCATTCCCCAGTGTGAATAAGAATAGTATCGGTATAAAACCGATAAAAATTTGGTGAATGAGGAAAAATCAGTGGACCAAATGAGAAGAGGAAGTTTGATAGGCAGGTATGTGTGTGGCAAGGGCAATAATGTGTGTCGGAGAGAAAGTGTTCCCCAACAAAAAGTCGGCCGACCACTAAAAATTGACACAAAATGAACGGAATTGATGAGTGGTGACCGCCTGTTAGGGTGTTAAAATTTTAGTAGGTCAACGGAGAGTGATGGCTATGAGGTACATGGTTCTGCCTTTTTCTCTTTTCCCTACCACCTTTCCCCTTTTTCCCTTTTTACCTCCCTCCCCTATTCCTTTTTCCCCTACTCCTCCTGTTCATGAATCCTCGACATATCCAGAATTTCTACGTTAAAAATACACTCGTTAGATTCTGCATGGGCCTACTGTTATTGCAGAGCAAGGCCTGCCCACATGTTTTCATTTATATTTATGTGTTTGATAAACAAAATGGTGGGTGATGAAGATGTCTATCAATGATAAATTATTGCAGCTACCATGCAGCCAAACGTACATCCTTTATCATGCTATCAATGTTGTCAATGCTCATTATATATGTATTTGCACATGGAACATATATGTATTTGCATATGTAACTATACATGGAACAGGAATGATGATCATAGCAACAGCTGATGATAAGCGAAATGCGCATGCTCGTGGCACATAAGCCTGTACCTGTACGCACCTTCCCGTACCTAATAAAAATTCACTCTTCTTTCTGAAGCTACTGATTATAAATAAGATTATTAGAACATAATAATAATTAAATAATTATTATTAGATCTAAATAATTATTATTAGAACACATTAAAACATTGTCAAGTACCTTTTATTCTAATGCAAAACTTCCAGTTAACTATTCAAGAGCCATTTCAAATGTTAATTTTTCACGTTATAAAATCCTATACTATTGAATGAGCAATTTCTGTTTATATGTTTAGATGTTTATATATGACCGGATCTCGAAAACGGCTCTAACGATTCTCTCGAAATTTGGAACAAAGTAGGTTTATGATATGAAAATTCAATTGCACTATGTCTCAACCCTGGGATAACTCGCTGAAGGACATTAAAAGGATAAATACGTCCTTGGAAAAACAGCTGACGATTTCGTCGTCTGTTGATAATGGAAGTGAGTGAGCGAGTGCATGTGTGTGTGACTGAGACAAAATTATGACTCAGCTGTTGAACTTTTGTAATCATTCAATCAGGTACTTAGTGCCGGTTGTACTAAATCCGGTTAAATCTTAATCCTGATCAATTCCAGTAGAACCAATCAGATAATCTATCTATTTAAATGGTCTTCTCTGATTTGGTTCACGTGAAATTAATCAGGTTTAAAATTTAACTTGCTTTCGTGAGAGAAATTTTTGCATTCCTCTGGGAATCAATCTCAATCCACTGTGATAAGATAGAAACTTTCTGTATGAACTATAAATATATTCTCATTTCTTCTTTCGTAATAAATTTTATATGGTTTTGTACTCCAGAGCGGAGCTCGTTTCCCCGATATTGAGGGTTAACCTACGTGATAATTTTCCATTGTGTTCCAATAAAGATTATGAATTATGATCATCCATGATTTGCAGTGATAATATTCTGTATTATAAACTTGAATTACTTGAGCTTTGAATAGGCAAATACTACAAATATGATGATTTAACATGGTGATAACTATTTAACATGTCTGTGCGCACCACAAGCTCATGGAGGAAACATATCACTAACAATTACTAACGTGTGTTCGTGACGCATAAGCCAGTACGCACCACAAGCTCATGGAGAAAATATTGAATGAAAAAGACTTATATATTTGCAGATTTATATTTGCATCTATCGATTCCTTTAGGCAATTTCGGACAACTGTTTAGGGAAACTGGAGGGAGGATAATTTCAACAGGAAGAAGTATGTGATTTCGAGATTTTCGATAGTTCTCATAACATTCAATGATGAATTCAAATATGTTGGTAATAAGTTATTTCCATGAATTTTTGTGTAGTTGAGAAGTTGATATTGTGGTGATTATTCATATTGAATGAAAAATACCAAGGAATTGTCAATAAACCACAGATTTATTGATACTTAGAAAGACCGGTTTTTGTTATTACACCATTGTCTTTCTAAGTAACAAACCGGTCTTTCTAAGTATCAATAGATATGTGGTTTTTTGACAATTCCTTAGTCTTTTTCATTTAATATGAATAATCACCACAATATCAACTTCTCAACTACACAAAAAGTCATGGTGATAACTTATTACCAACACATTTGAATTCATCATTGAATGTTATGAGAACTATCGAAAATCTCAAAATCACATACTTCTTCCTGTTGAAATTCTCCTCCCTCCAGTTTCCCTAAACAGTTGTCCAAATTGCCTAAAGGAATCGATAGATGCAAATATAAATCTCATCACAAAGAGTAATATCATCGCTTATAAAGAACCCCTGCAGCTTCACCACAGATGAATACCTCTCAGATATTGCTACAAATGTCACAGTACTTGAAAATGCGGTGCTCGGGAGAGGATAATGGCTGTTGAAATTCAATTACAGAATGAAACGCATCGCGGGTGGTCAGGTTTGTGCTGGGGGAAAGAGAGAGTGATTGAGGGAGAGAGAAAGAATCAGTGTGTGATTGAGAGAGAAAGATATTGTGTAAGAGAGAGAGAGTGTATGAGAGAGAGAGTGTGTGTGAGAGGAACAGGATTGAGTAGAGTGTTGAGCGTTGTTGAAGAGATCTAATTGATGAGCGGTTGTAATGTGTTTCAGTAGTATTTCGGGTGCCTGGAATTCGGACCCACAGGCCAGGCAAATGAATAACTTGAGCGAGGACACTGGCTTCTCGTTTAATAGTCGTTATTAATGAGAATAAACACGGCTATTCAACCGCTGGCGCTAATAACTCATCCGCCTCTGTGCAAATGTGCGCCCAGATTTGTCGCCGTGATTGCCTTATCTGGACAAAGCCTTGCCAGCTGCTATGCTAGGCTGTCTGCCCGCTGCTTAATCATGTCTCACCTCATGTTGTGAACCGCGAAAGGTTAAATGTTTGAATGTCATTCTACTCAGTGGGCCACCAGAGGTTGAATGGTTTAATTTGACAGATTTTATAGGATGAAGTTCCATTGTTTGAAATGTATTGAATATTGTCTTGATATTAAAGGAGAAATTGAGACTCAATAGGATGAGAATCAATTATTGTTCTGAAAAATAAATATCTTCTAAAAATCACAAATATTTGACAAGTGTCAATAGAAAGGACGATACTGCCAAGGATAATGAATTAATTATCAATGTAACAAAATAATGAAACTGATGTGAAAACATTGGTATATTATTATCATTAGCATATGGAAAACACATAGACACACGCACATACATAAATTCAAGAATTATTCAGGTCTTTGACCTTTGGTAGATGAAACATTAGAAGTGCATGATCGTCTCCAAAAAGCAGAGAGTGCAAGTTAATATTGTAGTGGACAATACACCTATTGAGAGAGTCACAGCATATAAGTATCTTGGAGCATGGATTACTGAAGTGAACGATCAGACCAGGGAGATCAAGGAACAAGTGGAAATAGCACGACAGGTGTTCATAAAAATGAAAAGATTTCTGTGTAGCCGAGATATTAAACTAGAACTTAGAATACGAATGCTGCGTTGTTATGTGTTTTCTACATTGCTGTACGGCATGGAAGCATGGACTTTGGAGAAGTCAAACCTCAAAAACATCGAGGCATTTGAAATGTGGTGCTATAGGAGGATGTGGAGAATACCATGGACAAGAAAAGTGACAAATAGGGATGTAATGTTGATGATGGCAAAGGAATGTGAAGTTGTTGCGACTATAAAGAGAAGAAGATGGCAATATTTGGGCCATGTAATGAGGGGTGAAAAGTATGAGCTGTTGAGACTTATATTGCAAGGAAGGAGTGTGGGAAGAAGAAGGATATCCTGGCTGCGTAATTTAATTTTAGATAAAATACTGAGGCAGTACTGTTTTTTCAAATTTAGGTAATAAAACAGCAGTCCAATTAGTGGGTTGGGCTTAGTAGTAAGTTTGTTTCATCCACTTGATCAACTTTCAAACATGAAGTTTTTGATTCATATAGATTGAAAACCAAATTAGACTAAATCGCACTAAATAAGCATCAAGATCTCTAAAATATTTGAAAAATTTTCAAGCTTGTTAAGCAGCCTAGTTTTATACAGACATGGAACTGTAGTTACTTTTGAAACAATAAGGATACGAGAGAGTCACATGAAGAAGACTTTTGAGGATCCGTGAGAATGGAGCAAGTTTTTAGGGATGTCAGTGATGTTTCACTTATTTTGGCAATAAGAGCATCCGATGTCTTGAGAATGAGGGAGCACCGGACATTCTGCAACATTACAACCTTCATCCTATACTTTCTCACTATTTGAGTTCTCATGAGTATGTGTCTGCTTTCAGAAACTTATCTTGTACACATGTGTTGAGGAGAATTTTTGATACTGATAAATCATGTGGAGATTGATACTCCTAGCAGTGATCTTCTTTCTGTATTCCCTGTATTATTTTGTTACAAGTCTACTATTCTACTCGCAGTTTACTATTTCAGCTCATTATTTCCATAGAGAAACAATAGAGTAAGTAGATATCCCATGATACAGGGCGTTTATGTTGCAACTTTTGCTGTTGTCTCAAGCCGATTACTGTCGATTATTGTCGATTTACTGTTTTGTTGGGGTGAGAGTGTATGAACGGCACAGTATGAGAGACTACGAGCGTCACACAGCTTCACGGGAATGAGAGTGTATGAACGGCACAATATGAGAGACTACGAGCGTCACACAGCTTCACGGGAAAGAACTACGTGGACTATCGGCATAAGATAACAGTAAAAGTTGCGACATAAACGTCCTATACTATGGGATATCTACTCACGCTATTGTTTCTCTATGTTATTATACAGCTATCCCACCACTATATCCTGTATCAATAATACTACTACTCTTTTCCCTCAGAGATAATGAATATCCGTCTATTTTCAAGTTATTGACACTGTTTGAGATTCAAAGCTTATTGAGAATAAGGAACTTAGTAGTAGCCAAGTTTCAACAGAGAATAGATTCCAGCAATCGATCTAGAGGACGTGATCCGTGAAATTGATGAAGGCATAAGTTGCCAGTTGTAATTCAGACGAGCTGATTGGGTCAGTGGATTCACGTGGATGTGGAGTCGAGAAGGAGAGAACAAGGAATTGACAAGAATTGAACTTGGAATGGACTAGGAACAGACAAGGAATAGAGAAGGATTGAACAAGGAATGGACAATAAATGTTGTGATGTCTTGTAAGGGATGGGTCAAGGGACTAATGATCATTCGGCGAGCCTGGAAAATGACCATTAAGCAATGGAACGCTTAGGGGATGAAACTAAGGTCAGAAAAGAATTGGGGAGTTGAGCAATGGTCGGCAACAGGAGTAACAAGACGGAGAAAGGAGATAAAAAGGAAGGAGTTTCAGGGAAGATAGAAGAGGATGGATGCTTAGGCACCCCGGTTTCGTTACCGCAGACTTCCTAATTGCATACTCCTTCGTCGATCCAATTTACCCGTTCCTTCTCTACCTCCTCCTCCTCATCCGCCCACTCCTCCTCCTACTCCTCAACCTCCTCCTCATCCCATTTGTAACTAGTTCATCATGAACCTCTCCTCACCACCGCTCCACCTTAATCTTTGACACAGCTCTTTCTCTCTCTCTCCCACGGCCTTCCTGATTCTATTTTCGCCCTGTTCCCCGGCTAATGAAATAATCTACTCAATTAAGTGTAATATAAATTAATGAGTTTACCGCATTTACTACGCTTCGCATCGACAAGTGAAAAGAAAACTAACAATGTTTCTTGGTGGAATACTTTGCTGCCTAACGAGCGTATTCTTATGATGTTGGTCGGATAAAAAAATAATCTTGTGGAGATTTTTTGAAAGAAATCCATGAAACTAGATGGGAATCGATACCGATTCAGATAGAGACTCAGGTATCCAATTTTCACAGGTGTATTACATCAATGATTGAATTAATTATTCCCGAATAGAACTATATTTCAATAATATTTTGTCTCTCACAAAATTCTTGGATGAAGAACAGGCTGATCTATTTTGTTGCAAGGAATTTTCGGCTGTGAGGAAGGAAGTCATCTAATATATCGTCATCGACGATATATAATGCCATCATCAAGGCTTAATTAGACTTATTATTAGACAATGCTAATGGTATTATGTAGCCGAAACATGACGTGACTGAATAATTTAAAAAAAGGTACTCAGAATTAATTTTTTATTTATATTCAAAAGTAGCCATGAAGAAAAAAGACAGATAGTTGTTCGTATCCAAGCAACACTACCCAATCATTTTACAGGATTTATACGATTATTAGGTTCCAAAAGAGTTAGAACTACTCACTCTTATCATAAATTCCGCAATATTACAAAATATCTAATGTTTTCACACATGAATCAATACACATAATGCATTATACACTAAGATAGTTGAATATTTCTCATGAAAGCTTCTTTGAAGATTCTTGTCGTAATTTACTAGGCATTTATGTAGAATCATAATTTCGCATCATTTGATGAAATTTGCTTGTAGATGCTAACTGAATTTAATATAATTTGAAACGGATCCATTTGTCATGCTCCATACTTTTTATTTTTAATGACAGAGAGTTCAGCTTCCGTGATATTATTATTATTATTCATTATTATACATTGATAGATACAATATCATTCTCACTTATGAATGATTGTGAAAGGAACAGCAGGCTTAAAGCCCAAAACTGTTTCTCTCCCAAATTTAGATAGAAATTGAATCATATCAACTTATATATGCAACTCTGATCAAATATGAACATAGACTAATTATCTGAGTTGAAATATTCTATTATAGGCTACCTTTGAAAGTCTTAGGAATACTGATTCACAACAAAAGAGTATTTCTGTGCATTAAATAATATCATAACACAAAAGGGTCCAGTATTCCGACAAATTTAGTTAGTTACTTTTCATAGCAGTCCTTTGTTATTGTTGCCAATTTCCCTCTCCAAACCCTACTTACACAGCACAGAAACAATCCTCGTACCAAGAATAAAACCTCATTCAACCGTTCCTTTTTTATAATTCCATTATTTCACCCTTTGAACCAACAAACGCAAGTGCGCCGTTAGCGCACTTCATTCCAGACTTTGAACCATTTGCTCAAGGTTTCATGAGTGCTGGACAGACTGTGCATGGCACAAACCAGACTGTAGCAGAGCACACACCAGCTGGACAATTCCGAGAGCCTGGCGGCTATTTGTCTCCACTCCAGCGTTCTTTTCACTCGCCAATTGTGGCGTGCCCTGTAAATGAAAGCCCTTGAGAGAGAGAAACTCTTCAAAACGCTTTGTATTCACTTAGATAAACATGTTAGTGCTGTGTTTCTATTCATAATTTATGTAGGGCTTCACAATAAGTGAGTCGGTTTGAACCATAGAGGAAAAATAGAATAAGAAGATATCAAATAACATCAAGTTATATTCAATAACATATTTCGTTACACAACTAATTTATTTTGAAGATCATTGAATACAATACTGTTTGCTTAAAGAAATTCTTGTCTGCATATAGATATTTCATGGTAAAGGGCGATTATTCTCCAAACTTTACTGTTAACTCAAGTCGATAGTTATACTATTGGATGAAAAAGACTAAGAAATTGTCAAAACTACAGATTTATTGATACTTAGAAAGACCAGTTTCGGTTATTACACCATTGTCAATCACTGATAAACTGAATTTTATCTATAACGAGTTTATCAGAGATTGACAATGGTGTAACAACCGAAACCGGTCTTTCTAAGTAGCAATAAATCTGTAGTTTTTGACAATTTCTTAGTCTTTTTCATTCTTAGGAATACTGATTCACAACAAAAGAGTATGCCTGTGCATTAAATAATATCATAACACAAAAGGGTCCAGTATTCCGTCAAATTTAGTTAGTTACTTTTCATAGCAGTCCTTTGTTATTGTTGCCAATTTCTCTCTCTAAACCCCACTTACACAGCACAGAAACAATCCTCGTACCAAGAATAAAACCTCATTCAACCGTTCCTTTTTTATAATTCCATTATTTCACCCTTTGAACCAACAAACGCAAGTGCGCCGTTAGCGCACTTCATTCCAGACTTTGAACCACTTGCTCAAGGTTTCATGAGTGCTGGACAGACTGTGCATGGCACAAACCAGACTGTAGCAGAGCACACACCAGCTGGACAATTCCGAGAGCCTGGCGGCTATTTGTCTCCACTCCAGCGTTCTTTTCACTCGCCAATTGTGGCGTGCCCTGTAAATGAAAGCCCTTGAGAGAGAGGAACTCTTCAAAACGCATTGTATTCACTTAGATAAACATGTTGGTGCTGTGTTTCTATTCATAATTTATGTAGGGCTTCACAATAAGTGAGTCGGTTTGAACCATAGAGGAAAAATAGAATAAGAAGATATCAAATAACATCAAGTTATATTCAATAACATATTTCGTTACACAACTAATTTATTTTGAAGATCATTGAATACAATACTGTTTGCTTAAAGAAATTCTTGTCTGCATATAGATATTTCATGGTAAGGGGCGATTATTCTCCAAACTTTACTGTTAACTCAAGTCGATAGTTATACTATTGAATGAAAAAGACTAAGAAATTGTCAAAACTACAGATTTATTGATACTTAGAAAGACCAGTTTCAGTTATTACACCATTGTCAATCACTGATAAACTGAGTTTTATCTATAACGAGTTTATCAGAGATTGACAATGGTGTAACAACCGAAACCGGTTTTTCTAAGTAGCAATAAATCTGTAGTTTTTGACAATTTCCTAGTCTTTTCATTCAATATGAATAATTACCACAATATCAACTTCTCAACTAAGAAAATTATACTATATATTCTTTATGATTTGAATTGAGTCATGTATAATATGGTCATCTAAATTTTCCACAAACAATACTTGACCCTCAGTCACTCGCGACTGATTGAAGATATCAAAAGAGGGTATTTTGGGTTGCACAAACCCTGGGGGTAGCAGCACTGATTCCAGTGCCCAAGTAGCTTGCTGGCAATTAACCAGCAAGCTGGCAATTAACCAGCTTAGCTGGCAATTATTAATAACTAGCAAGTATTAATAACTAGCAATTATTAATAACTAGCTGGCAATTATTAATAACTAGCAAGTAACCCGTGCTCCGAAAGGTTCAATTGAAAACATGATACACTGATAACCTTACCTACTGAAATCTTGAAGGATTTTTAAATAGGACTATGAACATCGTCGATAAATTTAAAATCCATATGCAAAATTTCAGGTCAAACGTTCTAGTAGTTCGGACGTGATGATGCGTCATTCGTGAATTTATTATCCCGTGCGTGATGGTCGATCTCCTTCCTTTATTATATTATAGATTGGTGGGTTAGTCTAGTATCATCAAACGATTTTTACTTTCCTTGTCCTATTACCATAGGTAAGGAAAGTATCGCTTTCCGAAAAAAATTAAGGTACCCCAATTTCTAAATTTCTATACTTTTCAAGGTCCCCTGAGTCCAAAAAGTGGTTTTTGGGTGTTGGTATGTATGTGTGTATGTGTGTGTGTGTGTGTGTGTGTGTGTGTGTGTGTGTGTGTGGTGTGTGTGTGTGTGTGTATGAGCGTATGTGCTTCTGTGTACACGATATCTCATCTTCCAATTAACGGAATGACTTGAAATTTAGAACTTAAGGTCCTTACACTATAAGTATCCGACACGAACAATTTCGATCAAATGAAATTCAAGATGACGGCTAAAATGGCGAAAATGTTGTCAAAAGCAGAGTTTTTCGCGATTTTCTTGAAAATGGCTTTGAAATGATTTTGATTAAATTCATACCTAAAAAAGTCATTGATAAGCTATATCAACTGCCACAAGTCCCATATCTGTAAATATTTCAGGAGCACCGCCCCATCTATGCAAAAGTTGATTTTAGATTCTCAATTATCAGGCTTCAGATACAATTGAAAAAAAAAACATTCGAATGAAAACGATTGAGCATAAAAATATCTACAATTGATGTTTATTAACATTTCCACCTAAAATTGAAAATAAGCTCAAAATTCGAGAAAATAAGATTATTCAATTGCAAACTGTTGGCGTGTGTCTGCAGCGCTATAGTCCTGTCACCAGCTGACTCAGATCTTAGAATAGTGGACTTGAGATACGCGTGAACAATAGCGTCAGTTGATCAATTTTTATAATGGCAAGGAAAGTTGTGTGAGTACGCCACACCAGATTTTTCTACTATGCATCACCTGCATGAAACTTCAAAGCTTCATGCAACAATCAAAACTTGCCTCAGGTTGTACGGAATAGGTTGAGACTTGCAGAAAAAATCCGTGTTACCAAATTGTGCGAATTGTCAATCTACTATGCAAGCCCACATGACTGGATGATAAATTAAAATTGACAACTCTGCACGTTGTAGAATTCAATACATCCTATCATATAAGCGTGCATGGAAAGATAGGAGTTTTGCATAATTGGGCAACAAGGATTATTTTCTAAGTCTCAAATATTATTCTTCACAGTCTGTAGACTTGGAAAATTGACAACTCTGCACGTTGTAGAATTCAATAGTCTACATCACATCATATGAGCTTGCATGGGAAGATAGGAGTTTTGCATAATTTGGCAACAAGGATTATTTTCCAAATCTCAAATATAATTCTTTACAGTCTGTAGTTTCGGATTGTGAATTCTGAACTACCAGAATTTAGCCATTATGTTCATGCTGAGAATCAGGGTTCCTGTCCCTCAAACCCAAAATCTGCACTAATTTTCTTCCCTCAAATTCGCCCTTTCGCCCATCCTTTCTGATCGCCACCACAGATACTTCCGGGGCTTTCTTTCCCTTAATCAATTACTTTGCTCCTCTCCATTTTCTCTCACTCTTACTCAATCACTCTCTCTCGCTTCCTCTCTTGTCGTTACCCACTCCTCCTCCACCTGTTCCTCACTTGATGTTAGCAATTATCGCTAATGGCATCTTGGTTCATAGCGTTCTTAGCCATAATTTTAATGTACTCACGTTCAGGTTATTGAATTTCCTTACCGAAAAGCAAGAGATTCACGGGTCTTTTAATGACGCACTTTCCTCGAATTGTGCACCGCTAAAATCTCCCCATCCGGACTACAAGATAAGCTTCAAGTTGGCCCATTACAAACTAACATTGTTCCTCATAGATCATCTCTATGGAACATCAGGTTCTCCCATTTCGTCATAACCCGGATTAAATTATTGAGCATCATGTTACCAGTTGGAGTGATTTGTTATTATGTCTTACAAAGTCGTGAGACATTACAGTTTAATTCCTAAAATATCATATTGTCATCAGTGTCAAAGGTACATTCGGAGTGGGTTTTTGATGTGAATCACAATTGAGTAAAATTGTTCATGCTCCACACTAAAAATGCTAGCTTACCAATTACATTAAGTTGAAACTGGTAGAATCTAAGCTATTTTTCCTTCAAAGAAAGATCTGTTTCGGTATTTCACTTATCCTTACAATTGTACAATCACGAATAACAATATCGAGTATTCTCAGATATTAACATACTATGATTTATTGAAAATGGTAGTAAATCGAAGATTTCTATTCCTTATTAGTGTTTTCATATCTCACTTCGGACCAGACTAGAAACTAGAAACTACAGAATTATTGCAATAAAGGAATCTCACTGCACCTAAGTAATGTGGATATTTGACAATTGAGTTTTCTTATGGAGCTTCAGATTCTCATTCATTTTTCTCACATGGAAGGTGATACTTTTGAAAACAATAATATTGAGAAAATATGATTTTTTCATCGAATTCACACACAAATATTCTAGCATAATTTCAATTTATCCAATAATTGTACAGTGTCAAAATGTAGTTGTCTTCACAAGAAATTACCACTAAATAATGTTACTCATCACATGAATAAATCATTTGAACTTAAGAAAAAATCACGAAGAAGATAGAGACTGTAATGTATCGAGAAATCATATGTTTGATTGAAATGTTACCATGGGATTTAGAAATAATAGTAAGTACTTGATCTGGCCAAATGGCATCAAGTTTACTCAAGTTAACGTTGTATTTTGTCTTTTTGAGTGAATAAACGAATATTAACAGAGACAACAAGAAATGTTCCAGCTGCGTACTTCAAAAACGCAATTTTAATCATTGTTGTATCATCATCAACTAATCATGACAAGCTCTGAAGAAAATGTTAGAGATCACTCATTAATTATTGTTCGAGAAATATAATATACAAGTTCACGTGATTAAATATTGAGGAATGATTGTTAATCTGAAGTAAAAATTGTCTAGGGATTCGAAGTGCTTATTATAAGGCGCCCTCAGGAAACTCTGAAATCAGGATCCATAAACTTGATATTGTGTTACAATTCGAATCATTATGAGAGATTTCGAAGTTGCCAAGTTTTATGAGGACGATGAGAAGACGCCGAAGTATTGTTGTTGCTAGAAAAGACAGCGCAATATTGCCAACTAGTGAGAGTATAGCCTTCGAGGAGTGCAGTGCATCTCTACCAACTTTTCTTCAACAAAATCTACTTGTAAATCGAGCTGAACAACTTTCCATATTAAAAAGTTGAACAATTCACCTGAGTCGTTCAACAATTCAAAAGGAAACTGCTTAGGAAAATTCAAATCGCAGACTATAACTCGGAAAATATTCCCTCAAGAATGGAACGTCTCCGTTCCAACTTTATTCTGCATAATTCAGTCTCACATCTTTAGATCCATCACTCAGCCAATGACGAAAGTGATCCGTTTATAAACAGGTAAAGATCCCATCCGTTTAAAATGTGAAAATATCTTTCTGTTTTCCAGTAACTTATTGTGATTTCTTTGCACATCGTGATTGATGAAAATTACTATAATTAGATAATTGACAATGGATGTCAGCATAGAGTCAGGTTCTTATAATTTTCATTCATAGTCTTTCAACTTTTCTTCTGGATGTAGACAGAGTGTCCCACGAAAAGTGTAACAGCCGAAGACCATAAATTCAACATGAAATTTGCAACAAAAATTTAAAAAAAATTTACATCGACCTTGATTCTCGACAGATCAATTTTTCAATATTTTTCAAAAACGTCATTAACTAGAAAATATTAGTCAAAATCTAATTCTAAGGATATGATTGGGAAGAGGAAGTAATTTCTAATAAGATTCATACAGATTTTCACTTTGTTTGAGGTTTATGAACTTTTTATGAGCGTTCAAACTGTTTGAAATATAATTCACATTTGAACTCGACAAATTAACATTTTCACTTTAAGCGCTTATTAAAAGTTCAAAGACGTAAAACATAGAAAAAAATTTAATGCACCTCATTGAAAATTTCTTCATCTTTCCAATCATATCATTAAATCAGATTTCGACTGATGGTTTTCTAGTAATTGACGTTTTAAAAAATATCGAAAAAGCTATATATCTTGAAAACTAAGGTCGATATGAGAAAATGTTACTTCACATTTTTTATTGAATATGACAGGAGGATTCTATGGTCTTCATCTGTCACACCTTTTGTGGGTCACTCTGTATATTTTCTCAAGTCAATGAATTTCCAAGGAAAAGAGAATATTTTTTTATCTAAAGAAAAGAACCAAATCTTTCATAGAACATTACATATATATATTTAATAAGTATAAAGTAACGTAATTTGGTTTCTATTCAAACAATTATTGTCATACGGAATTTTATGAAATCATGAGCTCTAATGGTCGTGTTCGATCATCAGTCTCAAATTGAGGAGATATGTAGTAAACTACTATTATTTCACAAATTCATCAATGAGACGTTTCGACTAAGGATTTCATGATGAAAAAGTCTACTTCCTATTCTATATTTAGAGTTTTATCTGGAGGGACAAATATATTCAACCTTCAATCATATTGACAAATTCTAAAAGTTATCATTCCACTTCAGGAAGAATCGTCGACCAAAGGGATCAGGGAAGTGGGGAATATTTATGGAACTTTCTCATAGAAATGCGTTCAGGGAAAATTGAACCCATCTCAAAAAGCCTGAAAATAGTGACGATATGAACTCCCATACATCAATCATAGCCAAAGAGAAAAGATGAAAATGAGAGAGAAAAAAGAAACAAGAGCACTCGGTGATGCGATGCGATCGAAAGGCACTTCTTTCTACCTTTTCTGATGTGTGAATATTCGAATTCATCTTTCTTTCAAGTTCTTTCTCGAGAAAAGAATACTTGGAGGTATTTGTACTCTTCCATATCGAACTGACAATGGGACTTTCACTTAGGTGGGCGTACCAAAGTAGGCCTACTCGAACTTCCGCTACTTTATGATAAATGATGAATGGTACGATGCTTTCAAATTTATTTCTCTTGTTCACTTTCCAGATATATTATTACTGAGTATCAGGCAGCTCTCAATACGAGCCAAGGGATGATTGATTGTCTTGGAACAAATATGTATATAATCTCTTCTAAGATGGCATATTTTGATATGTGTGACGTTTAAAATCAAACTGGATAGAAAAGGGTTTCAACTCCACTTTTTTGGATATTATAAGGAGCTAGGCTATTCAATATTATATGGATTATCAGTTATATGAGAAGTTTTGCAGATCCATTCCATAAATAGAGCTGAGATATTGAAAATACTTGATAAAAGCTTTTCAACTCTACTGTTCTGGATATTATGAGGAGCTATTCAATATTATATGAATAATGAGTTATTTGCTAAGTTTTGCAGATCCATTTCATAAATAGAGCTGAGATATTGAAAATACTCAATCTCTTTTTATTCTTTACTCAGGCTTGCTGCTCAAAAAATCCTATAATAACAATAGCAATAAAATTATTGAAATTGATTAGAGTTGGGTGAATTCCTCGTAATTTTCCTCTCCAATGTTCTAATTCCTAGTATATTTAGACACTCTCTTCATCAAGATTGATGAAATAAATGAAAAACAAAGACTTTTAGTCCTTTTCAAACAAGAAATTTCAAAGCAAATTTTCCTGAATGAATTCTGTATTTTAGTTGAGATGATGTTGAGACAGGTACTCATCATAAAACAGATTACACCAATGTACCGAAAATACACCCAAATACTATTCTAGGTACCTTGGATTACACAGATATTTATCTACTTAAAAATCAAATCCGCCAAAAACGAGAACTAGGTTTGAACGGCAGTTGGTTCTAACTCAGATGATTTTGAATTTGTTTTGTAATATGATTTTTTGTTTATTTAAAATTAACTGGCGCTCAAACCAAGTATTTGTTCAGCTGAATTCGGTCCTCAATAATTCACTGAACCTAGTTCCGATTGTTACCGATAGAATTCTAGAAGCAGAATATATAAGTATAAGGGAAGCCCTGCCATTGGCTATTAACTGTTGACAAATGAACGTTGAGCTCGACTGTCATTGGCCGAGACTACACACACCCAAGTATTTCAAATATTTCATAAAATGAATGAAGTCATAATGACCGAATCAAGACACGTTTTGCTAAATATAACTATTGATACCTGTGTATGGACACAAAATTACACGTTAATGATAAATGTATGTTGATACTAATGGAAGATCTCTATAATTCGTTTTTATACTTTTTATAGCACGTAGTTAGACACTAATAAGCTATTCTATTTCCATTTTTTCTGTTGTTTTTGAGTGAAAAAGAACTAAATTTCAGAAAAGTGGAATCATAACCTCATTTCGGACTTTTAAAATATTATCTAAATTTGGGAGAGAAATAGTACAAGGAGTGTCCTTTGTTTTTCTCTCCCATCCAGTGCTTTCTTGTAGAAATTAGAATAATAATGGAATAAATTAGTAACAATATTGTTGTGATGGTGAGACTCATTGGTTCAACCTTATATATTCAAATAAGAAGCTATTTCTCACAGAAAAGTACACTCTGATTCTACACTTTTAATAGCTTGATTATGAAACAATATTCTTGTTTCCATTATAGCAGAATGGAAAGTTTGTTATTAAACCTCAGTATCAACACATTTCTTCCACTTACGTCCTTTTCCTTCAGATTCTTATACATCTCTTCTATCCTAAAGAATAAGGCACACATGCCTTATAATAAAGATACAATCTGACATCAAATTGAAAACCTGATGTATTTCTCGGGAACATGACGGGAATCTCAGTTCTTCGAATTTGGGAGGGAAGTTAGCTCAATAAACAGACTGCCACATTGTTTTATATACATAAATGTGATGCTGGGACAAGGGCATAATGATTTATTGGATAGAAGTGCACAGAAAATAGAATCAGTGAGCATATGAGGCAGATTGGATAAGGAAAAGGATGAGGATGAGGAAGAGGAAGAGGATGAGGTTGAGGGAGAGGACGAGGAGGAGGATGAAGAGAGGATGTGAAAGAGGATGAGGGAAGGATAAGGAGGAGGATGGGGAATAGGATGAGGTTGAGGAAGAGGATGAAGAAGAGGACGAGGAGGAGGATGAAGAGAGGATGTGGAAGAGGATGAAGGAAGGATGAGGAAGAGGAAGAGGAAGAGGATGAGGAAGAAGATGAGGAAGAGGATGAGGAAGAAGATGAGGAAGAGGATGAGGAAGAAGATGAGGAAGAGGATGAGGAAGATACAATGTTGTAGACGACGCAAATTGTTTGGGTTAGGTTCACGGTGGTTGAATTTACTTTCGACAAGATAAAGGCGGGCCCAATGTGGCCCATGTTAGCGGGTAATTGGGCTCATAATCATACATACGCCTCAAGGGAGCCTGAGAGAGAAATTGTGGATGTTTTTTTAACCCTGGGTATTTATGATTCTTTTGTGGAGACGAGGAGCGTACAAAAATGCACGTCTCTCATTGCCAGAGGAGCTGGCTTGTCAACGGTCTTCACTGAAAAAAGTCTTATCGCTCCCTGAACTTTGAGACTTTCGAGTTGCTCTTGTTGTTTTTATTTCTATGAATTAGCAGTCTAATGATGATAAGTTCAATCTGCAGACTGAGGCCCGGTTTCTAAGACACTTATTTATTCCAATAGATTATTGAAGATTGGGCATTTATAGGATCAACATAGATACCTCCGATTTATCAATTGTTCTAGAGGCCGGAACTGAGTGTGTGAAGAATGATTGAGTCATTGATGTTCTATCACATTTATTGTTGAATACCACAACAATTCATTAACCTTCCGGCAGTCGCGCTGTTGTAAAAAGTACAACAGTGTCAGTTTTTTTGCTGCACAAAACTATTGAATGGGGTGGAGTCAGTGAATGAGTTACCTATGCATTCCGAAACTTCCCCCCCCCATCATTCCACTGAGTTGCAGTATCAATCGAGCAATGGTTCAGTCTTTAGGTGCCCTTTAGTCGCAACAGTGCATGAGTCGCACTGTGCATAAGATAGGGAAATACTGTATATGGGGACTGTAAACGAACCAATAACACAGAATTTGTTATTGGCTTTGCTTGATGTACCTTATTGGGCTATGAAATGGTAATTATCCAAATGTTCATAGGCGTAGAATAATCCAAGAAGATGGAAAAAGAAATTATACAATAAATTCATATGTTTTGACAGTAAACAGAGTACATAACAATTGGAAAATTGGATGTTGTACAAAATACAACACACGACTGCTCGTGTGATTGAGAAGGGTGCGACTACCGGAAGGTAAAGAATTGAGCTAAGTCAATTGATTCTTCTCATGAATTGAAGTACATGATTAGTTCACACGTGATAAGCAGTATTCATTCATTGGAGAAAATGGATCTCAAGACTAGATATTGTCCAATCACACACTTATGAAAAATCAAGAAACCGCTTTCGGTTGTCGTACCATCATCAATCACTGGTAAACTGAATACTCAGTATCTTTTGAACATTTAGTTGAGACTAAAAAAGTTTGAGCAGGCCAACAGAGATACAGTTTCGAAATTATCAATATTATCACAACATTTGCAGTCACGAGAAAAGACAAGTGCGTGTGAATTCTGCATTAATTTCCGTCATAGTCCTCAGATACAATAATTTTATCCAACACATCTCATTTTCCACACCCATACAGACTCTGTGTGGAATATTCACAATATTTTAATCGTGAATGCAGGTCTATTTTATATTTTTAATGATTACTTCCATTAGTTCAGTTTGACTAACTTGTGTGTTCACAGCTTGTAGAACTGTTTAACCCGAAGTGAATGAAGAATAATATGTGTTGCTGTGTGTACTGCATGTTCTACAATTTGAAGTTCTAAGAGTTTATAGAATGTAATCATTCTATTATATTCGGTTTTCAATCAAATCAAATCCAAAATTTCTATTTTATTTACTTCTGGACTGAAAAGTGGATTCAAATCAATTCAAGTGGATAGCATAACCTATCATTTTTATTCATTCATAACTCTACCTTCATTGTATTATCATCCATCCCATCATCATCACCTAGGCTTAAAATACTTCAAGAAAGTCAAATTTGTAAAATAATAAATGAATAAAAATAAAACAACTAGCTGTTCTAAAACGTCTCACAAGCTAGTCAACTTCCATGCTCTATAATGTCGTCATTACACCTTATCTCCTGAATCTTGAGCATATAGATTGAATAGATATTTCAAATGAGATGAGAAACATTGTTTTTATGCTTTTAAAATTCAGAATCTAATAAACTTGCATTTATCAAGTTTTTTTTCTCTTTCTCAACTAGATTACAAGTTTTTGTACTTATTGTATTTTTTTTTCATTTTCTTCTTTTTCTTATACATTAATTTTCCTATTAATATTTTTCTTATTATTATCAATAATATTATAACTATTTTTTTCCTTTTTTTCTAATCTCAATATTGTATTGTACAGATATGTAAAGGAGACAGATTTAGGGTGACCCCCGTTGTCTCCATTTATGAATGAATAAATAAATAAATAGATAAAAATAAATAAATCTCCACACACTTCAGAAGTCCAATAACCAGTTCTGACTCTAACCGTGGATTAATGTGTTGTAGATCCATGTCAGATTCCCTGTCCGATCTTCAGCTTGACTAGCTCCTGTGGTTTCGGAATCAATTAGCATAACTCTAATCAGATAAATGTATACATAATTTATTCAGGATGTGGATGGACAAGCAGTAACAAGCGTTAATTAGACGTGAACAGTGGTAGGGAGCAGCTAGCCTAATAGAAACGCACGCAAACAGCCTGGGGCTTTCACATGCAGCGTGCCCTGGCTAAATCAACTACACAACAAACTAGATATTCCCTTCGGATACCTGAGCTTTCAACATAGGCCTAATTCAATTACAGGCTCATTATTTATTTAGATTGGTAGGCGGTGGAATTATAAACGTGACTTATTTTAGTTGTTCTCAGCCTAGAGCCTAGATGCAGATAAATGCTTGTTACCCAGCTTAATAGTTTTACGATGCACAGCACCTGTATTAAAGCTTTGATAGTATTGCGGGTATTCTCCCTCTATGAAAAAATAGTGCTATTGTTCACTAATTAAGTTTCAAATCATAATAATATAGGTACATTAAATCTATCTTGTAATGGTCCACAATCATAACTTGTGATGATAAAACATGTTTTTTCAATCCATTGACAATGAATTAAATCAGGAGAATAATATTGAATTCAACATCTTATGCAAATAGAGGAATTGAGGACATATTCAATTGATAATTCCATAATACAGGATATTATCTTCTGTACTATGTTCAGTAAAAAGGTTTCCACTCATTGAACGTGCTAGTTCTTACTGATGACTGGAGTTTAAAGTCGTTGAGCGTAAGTTCATTATTTGTGGTATTTTGTGTGTGTATGTTCGACGATTACTTTTGATTGAATTCATCGATCAAATTAAAATTTTCCAAACATGTATCTTCAACACCATTCTGCCTGACCTAACCTATTCACTCATGTGGAGTTAACTATGGGGCTTTATAGTCTATTACTATTATAGGCTACGGATTTCAAAATCAGTACAATAGCTCATGAGTGACATCTTCAGCCTTCGACCAATCAAATGCAAGCCGCCATTTCAATGCAGAACACTCTCCACTCCCAAAACGCTATCTTATTGGTTGTTGATTAAATACAGATCCCATTTTGTGGGTGTTACCAACTCAGACCAATAGGAAGCTAGAATTGCTTCTTCCAGAATAATCTGAATTCAATCATGGTCCCATGCAGCACATTCTCCACTCCAAAAACGCTTTCTCATTGGTTGATGATGAAATACATGAGCCATTTTGTGAAAGTTACCGATTCTGACCAATGGGAAGCTAGTATTGCTTCTTCAAGTATAATCTGGATGGAAACTTGGTCCCAACAAGAGTGGATAGTAATAAAATATGTATTTTAATTATTTGACTTGTTCCACTTTGATTATTTTTAAATAATATGGAACGAGCAAAGCATAGTTTCAGTTTGGACTTCATTCCCCTTTGAATACCAGTATTCTACAGTATTATAATTATCGAACGAAAATCCAAATTAAATGCTGTAATTCACCCCGAAGACTTCTGCTACTGCAAATATTGACAACAGGGTAAACAGCTAGATGGAAATTCGATGAGCGCTACTATACAAAAATTACTTGTCAGCCCGGGAAATTATTTTTGTATATCCAGAGATTGTCAGTTTGGTGTAAGGGTAAGCATTCCTGACCGACAATTATGAGGTACTGGGTTCGATTCCCGGGCTGACAGATAATTATTGAATAGTAGCACTTATCGAATTTCCATCTAGCTGTTTACCCTGTTGTCAATATTTGCAGTAGCAGAAGTCTTCGGGTGAATTACAGCATTCAATTTGGATTTTCGTTTAATAATAAAAATAATTCATTAGCATTTCAATAACTGCAATATCTCAGTAATTCCCATCTGTATTCTACAGTATAATTTCTCACGTAAGTTTTGACCAATCGAAATCAAATTTTGAACATAGATTAATATCCATCATTCGATACCTTTCCAATTGGTATGAATGATAACAATATATATCGGTATTCCTTTGTAATAGAATTTATTGAAGTTCACATCGAGTTATTTAAAATTAAGATTTCTCCGATAACGAATTATTATGTATATTGTAATTAAAATAGAGGTTTGAAGAAATTTTCTCTGTTTAATGTTATCAACAATTTCTAATCTCATCATCATCATCATCATCATCGTCATGGATAAGGCTTTCCAAGCCTGTTCCGCCGTCCACCTCTTCCTTGGTCTACCAATACTCCTTCGGCCTATTGGCCTGTGGAGTAGGGCATTCTTAATTCCTAATCTCCACATTAATATTATGATGTGAATTGTGAAATGTTTTTGAGCATGTTTCAGAAGTTATTGAAATTAAAATGTGAAAAAATGAAAAATGATTAAATTTTTCAGTCAGTTACAGCCACCAACGAAAACCTACGTCTAGAGTTGGCCAGAGAGCCTTGCAAAGGCATCTCTCAAATTTACGAATCATTCCTGGAATATTTCTCTATCTCTCCCCCAATAAGAATGACACATGTTATCTACTTTGGGGGAGACCACACTTACAAGCCGGCGTTTAAGTGTTTTCCGAGCACGTTCGGCAGTAACCGACCGTTCATTCCTACGTTTCGTTTCTTCCCCGTGTCATGGTTTATCATGAGAAATTCATCCCAACCGCGTATATCACTCATATTTATCAATTTCTCCACCTCTCTTACAGTCAGGATGCTAGTACGCACTATAATAATGATAATGATGGGTACTATATTGATAGGAATACGTTAAAGAAAAGATTTTGTATTATTTCAAGCGTTGGGCGTCACATGAAAATAAATAGAATCTCGGATTATTTTCATCAATTCCTCGTGTGAAAATCTGCAATGATTGTGCTTAATCTAAATAACTTGTCATAGCCACAAACACACGATTCTAACATAATTTTGATTTTGATAAGATTCTCGAATTATTTTCATCAATTCCTCGTGTTGAAATCTGCAATGATTGTACTTAATCTAACCTCAATAACTTGTCATAACCACAAACACACGATTTTAACATAATTTGATAATCTTCATGATGTTTTCAGCAATAACCTATTCTATTAAGCAAGCAATATCTGTTTGTATGTTTGTAGATAATATGCTATGTTTGTATGTCGGACAGACCTCAAAAACGGCTCCATGATTCTGATGAAATTTGGAATATGTTAGTAATATAATCATTCTTTCAGAACTGGACTCAACTAGAAGAAAACTCACCAGAGGTTCAAAAGGATTTATCCATCCTTCAAGTAGCAGCTGATCGAGAGAGATTTTTCCATAGTCTGTTGAAAACGAGACAGAGAGTGTGAGAGAGTAAAGAGATCTGTTGACTTACCAAATTTGGCGACGTTTTTTGAAAAAAATTTATAGATTGAAGAAGCATCTGGAAGCAATAGATACAGGAAATGACCGGATGATAGCAAATCAAATTTGCAATATATCTTTCCAAACAACAGTAGGTGAATGTGTTGTTCATACTGAGGTAATAGAAATTCGACTAATTTCTCAAGTTTCTGTTGTATTTGTTCTTCACTGGCTTTTTTTGTTTGCAGCCATGAAAGAATGCATATTTCAATGCAAGATTGAAGAAGCATCTGAAAGCAATAGATACAGGAATATAACCGGATGATAGCAGAGCAAATTTGCTAAAGATCTTTTCAAACAACAGTAGGTAAATGTGGTGTTCATACTGAGATGATAGAAATGCGACTAATTTCTCAAGTTTCTGTTGTATTCGTTCTTCACTGGCTTCTTCTTGTTTGCAGCCATAAGAGGCTCCATATTTCAATGAAAAATGGAACTGATTTATGATCATGACGGAGCATGAAGATGGTCGATTCTGTGTGGTGGTAGGCCTACATTGAGTTCAAATATTATTTAGGCTATGCCGACTCATAGAACTCCCTAGATATTCCTTCATTTTCTTCCACTAGAACAAATTAAGAGCCTATAGATTTGATTACTTTTTGTAACATCTCGAGTACCGGAATTTTATTGAAAGTATCAATAAAATTCCAACATATTGTGTTTTGTGCATCGGAATTTGACGAATGCCAGAATTTTTTTTTGAAAATTTCCAAGTACTCGATCATATTATGGTGTTTTTATACCCGCTTGAGGCGGACTCGCATCGCAGTATAATAACCGGCATCCATAAACTTGTAAAGTTTACTGGCCAGTAATTACGCTACAAAATCGTAAACTTCCGATTCGGCCTGTAAAATATCGGCTTATTTTAGAGTATCAACGTAAATTTCGATTCGGCGGCCGGCAAGTCTCATCGACAAAGGCTCCACTTTTTACACTGCTAATAAAAGCCGAATGTAACGAAATTATCACTGTTGCAGCCTGTTTTATTATTATAATCACTTACAGGCCGGCCTGTTGTAAATAAACAATTACTGCTCACTGAGACTTGGATGGTTCCTGTGACCTAATCCCACAGCTATGCCCCAACGTAATAAAAGAGTAATGGGTGTTCATTAAAAGTGTGAATGGCTTGTAGCGCATCACAGATTCACATCTGAACATATACTGCATCCTAGAGCTGTTGGATTGAGTTACGGTATGCTGTGCCTAAATCTGTGCTCTCAACAGTATATATATATACGAGTTTCCGACTCATGATACTGCATTACAGCTCTGGCTGAAGTGTATTTTGAAATGGAATGGTCCATTCACTTCTATGGGCGATAGTATAGTACGATAATACTAGACCATCATAGTTACATTGAGGATTAACATATATTGGAGTCTCTTATTGACTACAGGAGAAGTTGTATAAATGTTAGAGCTTATTCAGTCAATGGATATTTCCTTTGATCGTAATCAAATTTGGTAATCTGGCATTTTCAATTATCGTATTTCCAAGTTAAATGAGATAATCTTCAAGGGAAAGAGAGAAATACAGGAAAACATAGTTATTAATGTAAGTTTCTACTCAAAAATATTGAATTTATAGAAAAATTGTTAATGACTGGTTAAAGGAGATTGGGAGAACGAATATAGAAGAGATAATTCATTCATTGTATAGATAAAGCAAATGTCTTGTAATGAAGGTCCAAGTTCAACTTCAAATAGTTACATCTTTTATACTTTGAATCCCTAAATCTTTGAATCTTCTCCGATATTAATATCTGATTCACCCAAGAATCTTATATAAGCAGGTATGAGGACAATCCAACGGTAGCCAATCATCTTCACGACCCTCTTCCATACACAGGCTTTGCCTTTGAGGACAGTTTTAATAAAGTTTATTGAAAAATAATGATGTATTTTCTGTAACTACGATATATAGCAGTTAAATTTAGTTATTATGATTAATTATTCAAGTTTAACTGTAAGTTTTCTACATGATAATTTGGTTGTAGAAGATGTAGCGTTGTTGTATGATTTGAATTATTGTACCCTGTTATCATGGATAATGAAAATAAATTTGATTTTTACTTATATATGTTAAACAGAAATTATATTGTTTAGCAATATAATAAATGAATTTCAGAATAATTAATGTACGTCATGAATGTAGTGAGCAAATATGCGTTCATATTCTGGTCCATTGCTCAATAATTCTCTTGATAATGTTCTCTATATTCTTACAGTAGGTAATCGAATAAAAACAAACTTCTCCCATTCTTCACTAGTTGATCATACTTTGATACTATTCATCTTTGTAGTGCATAAACGTAAAGTAAAATACATATATTATAATGCATATCTCAAATGGTTGCCAGAAGTTCTTCGAAAATGCCATTCAAATACAATAATTATTTTCGAAACCTTCAGCACCTGCAATTTCATGATTTTGATGAAACAAATTGTAAGGATTCAAAGCTTCTTCTCTTAAGAGTAGTTAAACCACTGGTAGAAATATTTCCATTGGAATGGTTTCATATCACTCTTTGAAGATGATTTCGTACACAACAGTGGAAGTAAACAGTGAAAATGCTATAATAGGTTCTAATAAGATCATTCACACTTGCTCAGCCGGGCTGAATGAGAATAGTCCTACTCTTGGATATAATCTGGAGTATTGAACTGTCCACTGATGTATGAGAATCAGGGGCGCAACAGTCGAGACCGACGACATTCGAGGCCTGCGACAGTAGAGGACTGTTTTCCAGGCCTTGACTGTCAGGCCTGTACGGAAATTGAAGAGTCATCTACTGTCGCCTGACGCAGGCGACATCTGAGGACTCTTTTTTAGGAGTCATCTGCGGTCGCAGGTCTCAACTGTCGCAGGTTTCTACCGTCGCTGGTCTTGACTGTCGTTTGCCTCGTTTGACATCGACCCTTAGAATCCAGCTTGAAACGCAAACATGAACATCAATGTCATAATATAAATTAACATTTCATTGAACCGTCTCATTGACTACTGAAAAATATGTGTAACAGCGAACTGTTCAGATTAGAGAGTATCCGAATACTCCCAAAATATTCCTGAGAGGTGTTGCGGCACTTCAACATATTATCCAGTAGAAAGCAGAGCACACGACAGTAGTGGATTAGTGTAGAAATCTTGATCCAGCTTGGAATAATAAACCACTGTCACATGATACATTAACTGCTCACAAGATCAGATTCCGATTTGAGGCCATTGAGGTAGTCCTCAGCTCACTTTGTCTCCTCACGGCGCTGTTGGAGGGTTGAGGCATTTTAATTTTACCAGCACACGAGTGACAAACAGGAGAGGCCTGGCTGTTTGTGTTGCTGCGGTGCTCTAGTGTCACCACGGCTTTGGAATTTCATTATTAGACTCGGTGGGTGGTTAAGGAGTGAGGGAGGAGATAGGAGTGAGGAGAAGAACGAAGAGTGGAAGAGAGGAATGAGGAGAAGAGGAGTTAACCCGCGAACTCGAGGCGTTCTCCTCACGTTCCTTTGTGCCCCGTGAACCTCTGCTACAACCAGACCTCAGCCAGGATATACAAGCCACCTAATCCGATGTTTTCCCAGATTACCACACAAGTTTTCCCAGTTTTCATTCCCCTACAGGATTGATGGTTGCCGGGAAGGTGACATCGTGTTCCAACCCATCAAATTCTATCCCTACAGATTTCCTGATCCGATAAACTGGGGTCCCATTTCCTTCCAGCCCGGAAAAAATTAAAAAAGTCACGTAGCAGCTAGCTTTTCGGATCTGAGGTTGTAGATTGTTGATACGAAGCTGGAGAGTTTGTTTCGTTGGAGCTTACAATTTATGTTTGTTTAGTTGTGGTGTATGAGTGTTTTAGCGGTATTTTTCATTTCCAGTTTAGCCTATACTTAGATTGATAGTATTCCTATTCACTCCGAAGTCGAATTCCACGATAATGATGAAAATTATGGTAATCACTTGACTATCAAAATCTTACTGATGAATTTATGGTTCAACTTTGGATATTTGCAACAAAAATTTCTATTTATCCATCTATTACGTTAGAAAAAACGATACAACGGTGGGAGAAGAAAAAACAGGCTTTTTTGCCCAAGAATTGAAGAAGAGAACAAGTAACAGAATTTGGTCTTTGCAAATATGGAACTCATTTGAATTGAGCATTGTAATAATAAAAATGCAAATGATAGTCTCATATTAGTATTCTGAATTCTAGAATGATGAAATAGTTGATTGATTCAGTGATTTTATTGAATGAAAAAGACTAAAAAATTGTCAAAAGGCCACAGATTTATTGATACTTGTAAAGACTGGTTTCGGTTATTACACCACCAAGGCAGGTTTTTTCATTCAATATGAATGATTACCAAAATATCAACTTCTCAACTAACAAATCAGTGATTTATATTGAAAGGTTCAATCCTAAACATCATATTTCGAGAAAGCCTCCATTGAATCCAACGTTAGCTACTAGTATAGTATTCTATACTAGATAGACAAGATAGCTTACTCCAATCTCTAATTTTTCAAATGTCTCGAGTAGTGAGTAAAGTTTGGAAATTAGTAACTCTTTTCTACAATGAATTAACACATTTTTTCCCAACTCGATTATGAACCAAGAAAGATTAACCTAAGTAATATTACCTAAGAAATAGTAGATATTGAATTAACCCCTTTATCTTAACTCCTCTCCTCTCTCTTGAAAAGTCAGTTTATGTTGAGGAGCAGTTTGGGAAAGTACACTTCAATTAGCACACCTGAAACAAAAACACTTGAAAAACCTTGTGAAATCGTATTAATTTTACTCCAGAAATAATTGATTAACAGACATTATATAATGTTATAGATCTATAACACTTCAGGAAATTCTCAAAATTGAACCTAATTACGCAACAAAATAGATAGCACGTAAACACTAATTTGTAGCCGCTTATTTGTTAAAATACAAAACCACAATTTCCGAAAAGCTGCAGACTCATTTCAGCTAACAAACTATGGTAACCGCGCCCGCCTCCAACTTGATTAATAATTTTGTAATTAGAATGTCATTGCAGGTAAAACCTCATTTAGCTGTTTCTATCACAGACTGAGTCATTAAAAACGATCCAGAAGTAATTATTATTCCAATTAATATCAGTCCAGCTAAATTGTCGTTGCAATTGAAGGCTGGCTCTCCAGTAAACAAGATCTGTGGGATAAAACCCACACTGTTTTGTGCTTGATTATTAACTCTGTCCCGCACTGGAGTTGACATTCATTTCGGCGTTCTTCAATCGAAATTATTATTGCTTATCAGCTTGGTGAATTTCTGATTCATAAATTCATCATCTCTAATTTGATGTCGCGTGGCTTCGCAATAATTCCAGATCGCTCTCGCTTTGATCTATTCCAGATTGGATAATGAATACTGCATATTGGAATCTTTGAGATGATAAGTCAATGTATATTGAAAGTTTCAGATCAAATTATGAGTACTGCATATTGATATAATTGGAAACTTTGAGATTATGAGTCAATTTATATTGAAAGTCTCAAGTCTAGTGATGAATACTGCATATTACAATCTTTGAGATGATAAGTCAATTTATATCAAAAGTTTCAATTGACAATCGATAGCTTGGCATGTTAGTGAATGGAGAAATGCTGATGGGTTTATCTTCAGCTATGTGTTAGTAGGAATATCATTTTCATACGATGTGCATTTTCAAATTTCCCCGACAAACGAAACGATTCAACCTATTTATCTCTCTCTGAGAATAAACTTTAAGGATATTAGAAGCATGGACAGGAATTCGAGAAAGAAGGCTTTACGCAAAAAAATTATTCACGTTTGAATCAAGGTATCCCTCGTGCAATCGGGAGTTGGACTCAGAAATGTTATGTTGTGTACAGGTAGAATCAGGTAACTGGTGCCACCTACTTGCAGAACTGAGAACTACACCAGTAGGCGTTCCAATCCACCAATCAGAAGAGAGTATGAAGATCTGGGAGGTGTGGATTGCTTCCATTGGTCCGTCATTTTTAGGCCACGATTTTAACATTCTCTATCATTCTAGCTCTCTCTCACAAATTATATTAACTCTCTCACACTTTCTCTCTCTTTCAGGTAAAGTGTTGATAAAGGATACTCTTGAGTATCACTTCTCAAGAATTGACTGGGTCACTATCTTTACAGAGTTACCTATAAAGCTCTATCGATTTACATAATCTGATATACTTGTATTTATTTTTAGTTGCAAATTTGAAAATCAATAGAATAGGCATGACCGAGTATTGCAGTTTGGGGGCTGTTCGATCCTGCACTAGTATAATTATTGTATGAAATCAGGCAAATCATTCCCCCAGCAGCATTTACAAACTACTTCCTAACAACTTAGAAGCTACGCATCCCAAATCAAGAAGAATCTTTATGAACTTGAGCTCAAATGGATGTGATTGATTCGAAACCGTATTTCATAGAATTGTTAGGGTAAGTTGAATATTACCAAATAAAGCATATCATGTATTACAGATCATCATATATCATTATCTTATCTCATCTTGAACCAGTTACACACTCAACGATTTCCGTTGGAAGGATATTTTGCCGACCTTATGAATTCAGATTAAACCGAACTTGACAAACATAATCTGTTTGAAATTATCTGTTCAAATTCATAAGGACAAAACAGAATCGTTAGCACAAAAATCGATATGTGTGTAGCTTGCCTCATAAGCCTACCGACGATCAAGTAAGTTAATTAGAACTTACATAAATCACATAACTAAGAAACATACTCCTAGGCTAGCTACACACACATCTATATTCGTTCGTACGATATTATTTGCCGTCCTTATAAATTCCATGAGATTAAACAGATTATTTTTGTCAATCTGATGTAATTCATAAGGACGGTAAAATATCGTACGGAGAAAAATCGATGTGTGTGTGTGTGCAGGGTTCAACATAATTACATACTCTTGAGGGTAGAATCCAGTAAGAATGGAATCTACATCTTCACACCTCTTAATTTTTCCACTAAACTCCACATTTCAATTCTTCAGGCACGATGTTATGAATGTGATACCTCACATTCTCATCCTTTATCTAGTGCTTGAAGGTGAGGAATGTGCAGAGGGGAAAGTCATCAGCAAACAAATGTCGATTCTGGAGACCGGAAAACGCTCGTATATCATTGACTGCGCCCGATTGGCTGACTACGTACATTGCATACAGGATTCATCTCACTGCCTATTCTATGCTATGCATGCATCTTCCGTCTACCTACACCTAGAAACAAACCCTGTTTCTCTCCCACTGAGACTGTCTCTGTCTAACTACATCTAGAAACAAATACCACTGTCTCTGCCACACTACATCCAGAAACAAATAACACTGTCTTTGTCTCTATGTCACTGTTCCCCATACAACTCTCTCGCTCGCTCACTGTTCCAGTGCGGAATTGGAAAGAAATTGGAGGAAAGCAACGCCGGCGAAGAAATATCTCCTTTCGTCGCCTGATCTCACACGCTCCGGTCTACCTGTCTCCGAGTTCTCATCATTAGTTCTATTTTTCATTTTCTTGTCGATGTGTAGAATGTTATTTGGAGCGGAACTATTGACAATTTTCATTTTACTGTATCCGGTTGAGTAGAGACGTTTGAACGTTGAAGAACGTTCAATAAGTTGTAAGCAACGTAATTTTGAATGTTGAAAAACAATAACGAACGTTTAAAATACTGAATAGGGTTTTTTCTACAACTGCGCGTAAAAAAGAATTTACATACTCAACTCTCCTCGTAAAACAGCTTATTTCTGAGGAGAATCTACTTTCTTGCTCGCTAACCATCCGCACATGAGCAGTAAATTTTCTTCACGCTCGCAAATCATTCGCGCATGCGCAGAAGAGTTTCTTTACGCTCGCCAATCAGCTGATGGTAAGCAGCTCACCAAAAGGTCAGATCTTAACCTAAAAAGTCGGTAATTGTAACTCCGCCGATATAAGTAATTTAACAGGTTTGGGCAGTTGTAGAAAAAATGTATGTAATTCGCGCGTAATGCTTCTTTATCGCTCTTGCACAATTATCACGCTCCGCTTCGCGTCGCGTGATAACTGTTCTGCGCGAGCGATAAAGTCGCGCATTACGCTCTTGATACATAAGTAGCATTTCATAAGGGGTCAGTATTAGAAACATTTCATTCGCTTTTAGATGTGTGGAATGTTATTTGGAGTGGAGTTATCGACTATTTATAATGTAATCTATTCGGTTGGATTGGGACAGAAGTGCAATAACGTTTGAACGTTGAATAATTTTCAATAAGTTGCAAGCAACGTAATATTTAACATCAAGAAATAATAACGAACGTTTAAAAAACTGAATGGGGTTTTGTTGAAGGGTCAGTATTAAAAACATGCATTTCTGCGTTCTAAGTTCTGTTTTTGTGAATTAAATGATGTTTTCGAGTTTTGATGCTCTATCTATGATTTGTTCCGACGTATCTCTTGTGAAAGTAGGAGATGCTGTTTTCAATCACAAAGATTATTATTGTGTTGTCGTGAAGGTGATTTTGTGTTAGATAATCCATGTTGAATGAAAACGACTTGTCGAGATCACTAATTATTGTAGAAATATTTGAAATTATAGTTTCTATTGCTACATCAATATCTAGTGAGCTCAGATATTCAGCAGCAGAATATATAATGTGGGTGATGCTCAACGATTGGTCATCAGCTGTTGTCCAATGATTGTTGAGCTCTGTCATTGGATGAGAGTAGACACGCCCAAGAACTCCCAATTTGGTCATGCCGTTGAACAACGACAAAAATATGAAGAGAGAGCTATAAGTAACAGAATCAAATGGATAATATGAGTGAGAATTTGATAATTTTGAAACCAGTGAACATGAAAATACAAAACAATAAATACTTTTTTGCTGTCATTTTCGTGTCTTATGTTGATTACGCAGTTGCAAACATGGAACTGTACTTCTCCGGTTCAAACCCAGCTGGATCCAATACTTTTTTACTAAGAATTTTCAACTTATCCATGTAATAATTATTTGTAATGCTCACTTATGGCGATTCACAAGTTAAATCCTTTCTTCAATAATTTTATTCAAAGTTAATGAATGTTTACTAAAATTAATTAAAGTTTTTTTGCTCTACTAATTATTGATAATTACATTTTATGTTTCAGATGAGTGCGAGCATCATGGCAACTAGTGGAGGGAGGTGTGGTGACAGAGGGTGAAGAGAGAAGGGCAGGGGCGAATGTTTCGCGAGTGCGCGCGTGCGCGTTTGTGGCGTGTTGCGCGTGCGAGCGCGGCGTCATCCTGATCGCTGCTGAATCAGCTGCTTCACAATATGTTGCAGCCGACAAGTCGCAGACAATGGACTCCCAACATGTTGCAGCTGAAGAGTCGCAGCCAATCGTTTTGCATTTTCACTCTCATCTTGCTGCAGGTCTTTGTCACGTCAGCTGCTGGTGAGTTTCTCGATGATCACATTCATGTGAAGAATAGTATATTGTAATCTGCATGAATGAAAAATTCTCATCCAATCATTATTTCAGTTAATCATCACAATTTCATTTATTTTTCGATGAGTTTTGTGCTACAGAGTACAGAATTTTGTTATAGTTGGTGAAATGTATATGGTTCAGGCAATGATTGCTCTATATTATATGATAATGGTAAAGATAACAGCTACTGAATATATATTTTGCTACAGAATATTATTAGAAGATTTCATACCTTCATACACATTATTCCATATCAACTCACCTCTATCCTATTATATTAAGCAAGCAATTTCTGTATTTTTATATCTGGTTTTTTATATTTATATCAGGTTATTTATGTTCAAGGGATCTCGAAAACGGCTCTAACGATTTTCACGAAATCTGGAACATAGTAGGTTTATGATATAAAAATTCGATTGCACTAGGTCTCATCCTTGGGAAAACTCGCTGAACGACATTAAAGGGATAATTCATTCTTGGCTGAAAATGCTGAGACTTTCGTCGTCTGTGGATAGTAAAAAGTGAGCAAGTGATTCTGTGGAAAATCAAAATATCGCATCCCCGAAATTCATAAGCTGACGTATCGCTAGCTGTGGAATATAAATACGGTCATTTTAGAGAATTATGTTCTGTTTATCAATAAATAAAAATAACGAGCGAAGCTCGGTTCCCCGATTTATTTCTAACTGGATTAATCTAACGATTCATGGTTCAGGCTACGATTATTCTATATATAATATAATAGGAAAGACAACAGCTTTATAATGATCACTGTTTCTAATGAGACGTCACGAAGGTAGAGGACTGGACTTGGATGGGTGATCACAAAAGAAGAGTATACGTGTACGGTACCTGATCTGATAATATTCAAGAAATTCCTTGACCGAGCTTAGTGGAACAGGACATAAATTTCTATTTTCTAGATTTATTGCCACTAAAATGCTTGAAAATATATTTTTCCACTTGATATTCTTGGAAGATTTCATATATTTACACACATCATTCCATATCAACTCACCTCTATAGAATCTACTACAGTATAAACTACTCAACATATACTTAGAGAGAGGATCAACTACAGAGTACAGAATTTTGTTATAGTTGGTGAAATGTATATGGTTCAGGCAATGATTGCTCTATATTATATGATAATGGTAAAGATAACAGCTACTGAATATATATTTTGCTACAGAATATTATTAGAAGATTTCATACCTTCATACACATTATTCCATATCAACTCACCTCTATCCTATTATATTAAGCAAGCAATTTCTGTATTTTTATATCTGGTTTTTTATATTTATATCAGGTTATTTATGTTCAAGGGATCTCGAAAACGGCTCTAACGATTTTCACGAAATCTGGAACATAGTAGGTTTATGATATAAAAATTCGATTGCACTAGGTCTCATCCTTGGGAAAACTCGCTGAACGACATTAAAGGGATAATTCTTGGCTGAAAATGCTGAGACTTTCGTCGTCTGTGGATAGTAAAAAGTGAGCAAGTGATTCTGTGGAAAATCAAAATATCGCATCCCCGAAATTCATAAGCTGACGTATCGCTAGCTGTGGAATATAAACACGATCATTTTAGAGAATTATGTTCTGTTTATCAATAAATAAAAATAACGAGCGAAGCTCGGTTCCCCGATATTATTTCTAACTGGATTAATCTAACGATTCATGGTTCAGGCTACGATTATTCTATATATAATATGATAATAGGAAAGACAACAGCTTTATAATGATCACTGTTTCTAATGAGACGTCACGAAGGTAGAGGACTGGACTTGGATGGGTGATCACAAAAGAAGAGTATACGTGTACGGTACCTGATCTGATAATATTCAAGAAATTCCTTGACCGAGCTTAGTGGAACAGGACATAAATTTCTATTTTCTAGATTTATTGCCACTAAAATGCTTGAAAATATATTTTTCCACTTGATATTCTTGGAAGATTTCATATATTTACACACATCATTCCATATCAACTCACCTCTATAGAATCTACTACAGTATAAACTACTCAACATATACTTAGAGAGAGGATCAACTACAGAGAATCGACTTCAAATTGAATTCAAAACATGATTGAGGAATAGAGTATGTTTCTTGAGAGATTAAACAACATTAGGAGGGACTCCTCCATCATTGCTGAAGAGAGAAGAAAGAGTTACTTCCAGCTCCATTGATGTGCAAAATGATAAAAGAATGTTCATCAGTTGACCTTCCAGATCATACGCTGCTTTATCATCTCTGGAATTGAATTAAATTGAATTACATTTTTAAACTGCTGCCTTCCTTCATGTAATGTTTGAAGGTGATGTTATCAGATGAATCCACATGCTAACATTAATTGATTGCCTGCATGAGAGAATTGGGAGGTTTGGAACTGATGCTATTTGACATTTCCACAACATAACATGAATTTATTGATTGCCTGCATGAAAGAATTGGGAGGTCGATATCAACTGTTGAGCTACCTTACCATGAAATGAATGATTTCACGATGTCTAGACTAGCAGTTCTGTGAACATTAGACCTCACGCAGTATTCTCATCCACAAGTACCTGATTGAAACTATAGACCTTATGGAAATACAGCAATAGGATGGCTTCTCCACACATCTGTGTAATCACTTGTCAGCTGATTTATGATGAATAATTCTATAGTCTGATTTTTACTCCAATATTGGCGTATGAAGGAGGCTCGTTTTTCCTTTTATACTAGTAGTTCTGTGAACAGTAGACCTTACGCAGTATTCTCATCCACAAGTACCTGATTGAAACTATAGACCTTATGGAAATACAGCAATAGGATGGCTTCTCCACACATCTGTGTAATCACTTGTCAGCTGATTTATGATGAATAATTCTATAGTCTGAATTTTACTCCAATATTGGCGTATGAAGGAGGCTCCTTCTCCCTTTTATATCATCCTTGAAATGCAAAATTTGCAAAAACCTTGTATATACGTCGACGCGCAACTAAAAAAGGAACATGCCTGTCAAATTTCGTGAAAATCTATTTCCGCGTTTCGCCGTAAATGCGCAACATATAAACATTAAGAGAAATGCCAAACAGTCGACTTGAATCTTAAGGTGCGTACAGATTTACGCGCCGCGAACATGAGAAATTCAATTTTTATCAGCTGATGCCAATCTTTTAATATCTATATCTGTGAAAATACAGATATAGGCAGCTGATTAAAAGTGAAATGCTCATGTTCGCGGCGCGTATATCTGTACGCACCTTTAGACCTCACTTCGCTCAGTCAATAATGTCAGGAATCAAGTTCTTGGAAGGAAATTTCAAAGGAGAACATCTGGTAACAGGTCGATATCTCCCTGTCTTTCCTGAGTAAATTCTGTGGAAAATGAGTGGGTCACTAGTGACGGCAACAGGAGGGCTCCCTGACGTCTGTAAAGAGCGCAAAAAATTCGAGAAGGCATCTGTAAGTGAGTGGGTGGAGGGTTGGTGGGGTTATTTATGGGGGCGTAATCGACTCTCTCAGTCTGTTGCTAGAAAGAAGAAGCCAGCTGACGACACAGAGTCACACGGGCAAACAAAGCAGGCGAAATGGATCCGCAAAGAGAAAGGATTGCAGGGAAAGTGTGCTGGGATTCATGGGGGCTGTTTGGAGTTGTGCCAGCGCAGTAGGCATAGCTGTGTGCTCTCTGCCTATGCCAACAAGAGGCGCATACACGCCTGATGAAAGTAGCTCTGCTCTGCTGTGAAGGGTCATGAACATCCCAAGATAGACTGATTTGGTGAGTGATGGATGAGCCACACAATGAAGCAAAACATGCAGCCTCAGTCTCGACTTGGATTAAATTTGGTGAGTCGTTAGATGGCGGTAACCAGGGATGAGGATCTAGGTTGCGTTTGGTATATCATTATCATCTAGCAAGCTAGAGTTGATTACTTGTATAGTGTATTCAGTTATGTGGTGGGAGAGACAGTATACTGTGAGTCGTTAGACAGTGGCACAAAATAGAAGGAATTCTTCTCTGTAACAGTGGTTAGCTAACTATACAGAGCTAGAAGTTAGTTTGGTATATCATCCCCATTCAGCGAGCTAAAGTTGATTGATTTCAAAGTGTGTTGAATTATGTAGTGGGAGAAACATAATCGGTATAATATAGTGTGTTCGATATTATAAAGTGTAAGAGACAGTGTATTCAAATATATGATGGGAAAACTGTATCATTTCCATAATGATACTTAGAAGAGACACTATGGTGAGAGAGAAACTATGCACTGCTTTCAAGTACAAAAATTAATAATGAAAGGTAAACAGTGTATTGAATTTCTAGTTATGTTTAGACGAGAACAAAACAAGGTGGTCATGAAAGCATCTGCTATTTCTATTGTAGTATCATCACATTGCATTCACGAATTGGACGAAGACATGTCTGATTTACAGTACAGTATTATATTCACAGTTTCAGTTGTGAGTATGGCATTCGTTCTTACTGATTATATTATCTGAGGAATAAACTCACTCAATTGACTGTCATTCTCGTTACTCATGATCATAATTTTGTTGGAATATTCCGGAAAACAACATAAATTCACTGCTCTTTACAATATCCTTCAAAATTGATATTTCAAAATATTCTTATTACTGTACCTGAATCAGTTTTAAATTCCAAATACGGTCAAGTTCCAATAATTATTACCCATAAAATCTATGTTTGATATATTTAACTCATATACTATCAACATTTAAGGCATTGATAAGATTACATTTCATTTTCTAAATTAATTCAAGAAGCATCTATTTCTTTCTTATAATAGTATATACGTGTTGAATTATGGATTGGTATCCTATGCAATAGTGTTACTAAATTCTAAAATGTATTGAATGATATAGAATCCTCATTAAAATTGCCTACTCAGAAATATATCTCTGGTCATTTTACAATATTATACATATTAGTCTACATACGTAGACACTGTTACTTATCATGCAAACTCTCATGCTATAACAATAATTATTATCATGCTACTTAATGTCACAACATTATTCCAAACAAACATCATCCGTTTAACTCACTAAAACAATTATGATTCCGTGTTGAACCATCTCGTTGCATCTGTCAAGTGACAACAGAACTTATTCCACCACGATCGGAGTCCCTCTTCCCCATTCAACACTCATCCACCCGCAATCCACCGAGATCTACTATGTAGATCTGTAATTTATCGCCAATGATAAACTCCAGTATACTTGATACAACAACTTTGTCTCAGAAATGCTCTCCACCTCTTCTTTTCAATGCTGAAACTTTTCATTGTACTTGTTACGACGTCTTGCTGCATGCCAGCTCTCATACTCACCCTGAAACGTCTTTCCTTCTCACTCCAAAACCACTGAAACTTGTTCCTTTCTCACTTGAATACCTACTCTGGAACGTCTTCCTTCTCACTCAATCTCCATTGATATTTGTTCTCTTCTCTCTCAAATACCTACACTGGAAAGCTATCCCTTCTCACTCCTAATACAGTGAAACTTTTCTCATTCTCTCTCAAGTATCTACCCGGAAACACCCTTCTCACTCTTACTTTACTGATACTTGTTATCTTCTCACTCAATCTCCTCTGAATCTTGTTTCCTTCTCACTCATATACTTACCCTGTAACGTCATACCTTCTCACTCAAATACCTACCCTGAAATGTCATACCTTCTCACTCAAATGCATACCCTGAAACTTGTTCTCTTCTCACTCCAACTCCACTGTAACTCATTTCCTTCTTACTTAAATACCAACCCTAAAAGGTCTTTCCTTCTCTCTCAAACTCCACAGAAACTTGTTCCTTTCTCACCTAAAATTATCTGAGAAGTGTTCCCCTCTCTCTCAAATACGCATTAAGGGTTGAGTGTAAGAGAGGGCTGACTGCGCCCTAACTTTGCCCTCCCAGGTATAAAATAAAGGCAATCATTCTATTCTATTCTATTCTAAATACCTTCCCTGAAATATCTTCCCTTCTCATTCAATCTTCACTGAAACTTGTTCCCCTCTCACTCTGATACGAACACTAAAACATCATCTCCTCTCACTCAATCTTCACTGAAACTTGTCCCCCTCTCACTCTGATTCCAACCCTAAAACATCATCTCCTCTCACTCAAACTCCGCTTAAACTTGTTCCCCTCTCGCTCTAGCCTCAATGCGGTCTAGTGCCGCAGTCAGCTACTCCCACGTCTTTCCGACTGTTTTCTTCTCACTAAACCAACCGCCACTTTATTTGGATCTTGTTCGACTAGCAGCGAGTGTTCTGCAAATAAGCTCGCCGAAATTGCTCGCTTCCCTCGGCTCGTCTCACACTTCTTTCCATTCATTGTGCGCCGAATAACTCAACTCGTTCCGCTCGCCTTGTAACTGACCCAATTTAATTTACGCTCTCCCCACTATACACACCGATTCTCTTCTATTTTTCCAACATTCCAAGACGGAACGGATCTTTGGGGAAAGCAGTGTTAAACATGAGGAAAGATAGTAGATAATACTGTCGTAAGTTATGAGCATTGCATGATGATATCATTATGGGTTATATGAAACACGATAGAAGTTATCAAGTGAAGGGGTTATAATACAAGGGGTCCAAGTGAAATATTTTAGTTTCAAGAAAATTGAGCCTGAAGTTTACTTACATCAATTAATTCTTCATTCATGAAATGAATATAGAAATGATATTCACCTATTCATATAACTATTCAGTATACTTTTACCAAATCAAACGTACAGTTGCATGTCTCAAATTGCTCTCCTTTCTCAATTATCAGCTAAATAGTGATGAGAATTATCACTTGTACCCCTTGTTTACCAAACAAAACTCTATTGTCTAGCTACACATAAATCTATCAAATTTACCAGCAATTGAACAATGATTAATGACCTCATTGCAATATTATCTGATTCGCTATTTGTTTCTTGAGGTATCTTTTACTTGGTGACATGGCTTAATCAAGGTTAAATTAAATTTGATGGATACGAGCAACCGTTGTCCTGTGAACAAGGGATCCAAGTCACTTGGACCCTTCAATCAAGAATAAACAGCTGTTTGAAAATGTAGTTTAAAAATTTTACACCAGATGTCAGCCCTGATTAGACTTACGCTTATACCTCTTGTATACTAGATATTCACAACTTTCAGCTATCGATTACTGTAGCAAACTCAAAAAATCTGGTGTGGCGCACTCACACAACTTTCCTTGCCGTTATGAAAATTGATCACCTGACGGCCTGATGCTAGTGTTCCCGAGCATTTCAAGTCGACTATTCAAAGATCTGAGCCAGCTGATGACAGGACAATAACGCTGGAGACACACGATTTCTGCTATCTCTTCATAGTGAATGATTTAATAGAATCAACAGTTTGCAATTGATATAATCACAATTTCTCGAATTTCGAGCTTATTTTCAATTTTAGGTGAAAATGTTACTGATCATTAATTGTAGAGATTTCCATGCTCAATCGTCTCCGCAAGAAATTTTTTGTTTAAAGTGTATCTGAAGCCTGATAATTGAGAATCTAAAATCAAACTTTGCATAGATGGAGCGGAGCTCCTGAGATTTTTACAGGTATGGGACTTGTGGCAGTTGATGGAGCTTATCGATGACTATTTTAGTTATAACTTTAATCAAAATCGTTGGAGCCGTTTCCGAGAAAATCGCGAAATACCCTGTTTTGACAACATTTTCGCCATTTTAGCAGCCATCTTGAATCGAATTTGATCGAAATTGTTCGTGTCGGATCCTTATATTGTAAAGACCTTAAGTTCCAAATTTCAAGTCATTCACACACACACATACACACACACACACACACACCACACACCACACACACACACACCACACACACACACACCACACACCCACACACACACACACACACACACCACACACACACACACACACACACACACCACACACACACACACACACACACACACACACACACACACACAACACACACACACACACCACACACACACACACACACACACACACACACACACACACACCACACACAACACACACACCACACACACACACACACACACACACACACACACACACACACCACACACACACACACACACACACACACACACACACACCACACACACACACACACACACACACACACACACACACACACACACACACACCACACACACACACCACACACACACACACACACACACACACACACACACCACACACACACACACACACACACACACACAACACACACACCACACACACACACACACACAACACACACACACACACACACACACACACCACACACACACACACACACATACAGATCAATACCCAAAAACCACTTTTTTGAACTCAGGGGACCTTGAAACGTATAGAAATTTGGAAATTGGGGTACCTTAATTTTTTTCGGAAAGCAATACTTTCCTTACCTATGGTAATAGGACAAGGAAAGTAAAAATGTAAAATGTCTCTTGGACCCTTCAATTCTTTTTCAATAACTCCAGCAGCTCCAAAAGGGAAGTGAGTTCGAGTTATAAGCTAAGATTGCATCAACAATCATTCCATTATCATTGTATCTACCTGGTTTCAGACACAAAACTGCGCCTGAAGGGATTTTGAATAATGATTGAAAATAGTGATAATGTGAAGATAAAATCGATTCAAAAAGGAAATTCTACTCAATTTTGTTATCATATTTATGAAAATTTAACACGTTTCTGAAAAATTTAATAACTCAGGATCCAACGAAGATAGAGAGCTCTAAATTACCGTATTTCATTTGAATCAATATTTTACTATCCAAAGAATGGCACGTTTTTCAATCTCATGGCTCTATTCGGTGAGAATCGGAAAAAATGGAAAATAAAACTGAAAATCCGTTGCTTTCGAGGCACTTTTTTGTGAAAAGATCTACAGCTAGCAGGTCAACTTCTCGTATTTATTAGGTTAGCACAAACCTTAAACCAGTTATACAATAGACACAGCCCATTGTGTATTCATACTGAAAGTCGATGAAGCCAACATTCACTGCCATATCACCATATCGTGACGTCAGCATAGGATAGAGAGCAATGTAAGCAAACTCTGCAGAAAAGTTTTCTATACGATGCTGACGTCACGATATGGTGATATGGCAGTAGATGTTGGCTTCAGAGGCTAGACTTCCCAGAGTGTCTATTCTTTAACTGGTCTAAGGTACAAACAATACAACAATCGGAAGAGGAAAAAACAGGCTATTGCCCAAAACTTTGTCAATTTAATAATTTACATAGTTTTAAATTGTCCAAATATTATATATAGGTTATGTTCATTCCAATTTCTACTCCAAATCACAATATGAAAATGAAAATTAGAATAAAACAATGAGTTGTCCAATAATTGCACGAAAAAATCATCCTCTTCGGAGTTGTTCCCAGCAAAAATAACCTGTTGGGTGACAGGACAATTGATAGTTTTATTCCAGATCAGTCAAGTTGGAAGTTTGTCCGTATAAATTCACAACATAGTAACTTAGTTTGATAGCTCTCTGTTGATATGTACATACCTTAATGTTGTGTTTTCGGTCGCCTGCATGGTACATGAATGACATTATGGTTGTCATACTTCTCTGCGAATAGCTTTAACTGCTTACTATAGTAGGATTTCTATTCGTTGTCTGAGTCCCCTGATTCCAACAACAATCTCTCCTATGAGCGAGCATATCCACCGTGGACTCAAATTATTCAATCGTGGTCATGCTTTCCGACTGGTATCAAAAAGTTGCTTGCCAGAATACTACTCTATGTTGAGTCCCCGATTTAAACAACATTCTCCCCTTTTAGAGAACATATTCACCCTAGACTCAAACTACAAACAATCGAGGTCATGCTAGAATCAAAGGGGAATATCATCACATTCAGTTCTATTTCAGTGGGATGATATATCTATCCCCCATCAGCCTGACTCTTGGTTATAGGTTTTCCTATTTACTAGACTTTTTAATTCTAGACATCAGTGCCACGTTTCTGTTAAAAGCAATCCCATGTTTTCCCCCAGCGCCGCGTGGCTATGGTAAAGGGGGTGGATGGAACCTTTTTTCCACTTTAAAAATTAATCAATCGAATTGCCGGGGGGTGACTGCCGGGAATCGGACCTCCCTCTAGGTGGTGAGCTTTCCCGCTTTCCCGCGTTTTTCCTTTTTCCTCCCCCAGTTTTCCACATCCCTACCACTTGTCTCCTGTGAACAGTAACTAAGGAGCCCTTAATGGTAGCGGTAAGATGTCTCTTATTCTCTCCTTTGAATGAATGGCCCTGGGGTGAATTTCGAAAGTTTTTTTTCGTCAAGAGCAGATCTCCCGGTTTTCTAATCAGTTGTCCCCTCTTTGTTGCGCCCCTTGTCAACTGATTCACTCACTCAGTCTCATTTTGCAAGTTTCAAGAAAGTAACGGGCCTTTCCTGGGAGTAATTGAATGAACATTCGAGAATTACTTATCATATTCGGTTTGTTCTCATGAAACTTGAATCTCTATCCTATAATCTAATGAGATGAATTATTTTAGTCAGTGGGAAACTAATACTCAGAGTGTTCAAGTATGATTTTGATCTCTGACGAATAAATTTCAACAGATAATAACACTATTATGTTTTTGATCGTGATACTGAATATGAGTAAAATACAAACTAATGTGACATAAGTAAGTCTTAGTCATTTTTCTTCGAAGTCAGTGGAATACTATGATCACCTCAGTAAACCATCAAGACTCCATCTATTCTTCAAATTTCTGAACTTAATCACATTGATGAAATAGAATATACATAGTGTGATTGGAATGACGATAGACTCTACAATTGAGGAGAAACTCTAACTATTTCGCATTATTTTCACATTAATTTTCAAAAGTACTGCTGTGGGATTATGGTGTAGAATTAATAAGGGTTCTTTGTGATTCGATGAATATTTATGTTAAGACTCCTACTCCCTCCCACGATGCGGCATTCTCTCATTTTGTTACTCGAACAAAATTTATTTTATACACTTCTTTGCATTTTTCTCTGATGAACTAATACTCGGATAATATCATTGAACAATTATTCTCCAACTCTAACTGAATTAAGATGTTCATCACACATTATTTTCAAAATAATCATTTTTTTCAACAATTCATCAACTCCTACTCCCTCCCACGATGCGGCATTCTCTCATTTTGTTACTCGAACAAAATTTATTTTATACACTTCTTTGCATTTTTCTCTGATGAACTAATACTCGGATAATATCTTTGAACAATTATTCTCCAACTCTAACTGAATTAAGATGTTCATCACACATTATTTTCAAAATAATCATTTTTTTCAACAATTCATCATCATTTTGCATGATCCACAGATTGATGAGGATCATGTGATACAATAAAATGCAAAGATTATTCTATTAGTTATTGCTGTCAATGTGAATGTGAATTTTCCATTCTATGAATGTTCCAAAATGTGGAAATTCAAGAGAGACATTCTCTCTGAATTGATAAAAATAATATAAAACGTGTAGTACCCTTTCATTAAAACATTTCAGAAGCTTAAAAACACTTCAACGTCTAGTTGAAGTGCCAAAATTTTCAAGTTAAAATGTTGACATTTCAACTAGTAAATGGCCAAAGTGAGTCGAAGCTAAAGGGTTAAAATGTTTGTAAGGTTGTAAAATGTAAAGGGTAGGTTAAAGTGTTTCAAAGTTTTGAAAATGTTCTGATAAAAGGGTACTAAGAGTTTCATATTGTTTTCACCAATTTGAATAAAGTAGCCCTTAGGAGTGGTGTGATTTTATTCTCTCTAAAATATGTTTCTACTTTCATCTCTTCAAAATGATAGGAGATGTGAACTTTTCATGTATTACTGACATCATTGGAAGTTTCACACGTAGAAATCACGTGTTAGGGAAATTAATTAATCTAAGGGTGACCACTTAAAGAACAGAACTCCTCAAAATAGCATTCATAACTTTGAGAATAGCTTCGCCGTGGTTCGCAGCCCACCTAAAGCTGTAGCTACAGTTTATCTGTCATTGCTTTGGTTGAATAATCTGAGTTATATGATCCGAGTTACTCAACATAACATAGAGTAATTGTCTTTTTTCTTTAGGGCTACTTTTAATATAAATAAATATATTAATCTGAGTAATATTAATTAAAATATTATGAATGAGAAATTAGTTGTATAAGTAAAACAATAATTGATTAATTAGTGACAGAAAAATTCATGAGGGTACTCAGATAATTATTTTTATTTACATAGAATAATTCTACCAATCAATCCATTTGTCGTCATTCGTCTTATTACTTACGCACAAGCTTCTGGCTGTTGAAGGAATCATCCTCAGCGAAAAAAATATTTTTTCTGTCAGAAGTCTCTTGTGACAACATCAGGACAAAAGAAGAAAAAGTCACTACTTTTCTGTTAGAAGTTGCTCGCTATAGCAGTTGGGAAAACAACAAAATCTGTGAAACTATCTTGATTTCTTGGCAGCAGCATCATAGCTGAATAAGTATTTTAGTGGTTGAACTGGGTCTGACAGATTGTGCATGCAGCAGTTCCCTGGTGCAATTCTGATGAAAATATCAATAATTCAGCTAGCAGGCGGCCTGAGTGAAATGAGCAGAGAAGGCATATCAAGACGGTGCGCTGTGCTGAAGGAATTCGTGCCTTTTATGTTGGCGAGGGAATGGGCCGTGAATTGCTGAGAAAGGGTTATGACTGAGGGTTGGGGGATAGAGGGAAAGATCTGGTGGGTAGTGATAAATCCAGAATATGACAGGTGGGCTCAGCCTCACGCAGCCGGCATACATTCCGTAAATATTTATCAGCTGCTGAGAGTCATGAGGTGAGCTCCAAGAATCGGCCAAACTGAGAGGATATCTTCTCTCCAGGGGATATCCCACTTTGCCTGCATTTCCTTCAACGCACCTCTACATAGCTGACTAATGACTTTTCGCTCAGACGAGATTTTCCTCGTGTGTTGTTAGCCTGCCAACAGATAACTCCAAAAATGTATTCTCTAGCACGCTTAGAATAGCTTTCAACGTGGATTGATAGCAAGAGTTGAATCGGGTTAATAGAGCCACATGGTGATGGAGTTGTTACATTGACTATCATCTTGATGACAAGCTGATGAAATTGTGATCTTGACTATCATCTTGTTTCTCATTGAAACAAGAAAGGAAGAATTATTATTCATAACAGATTGGATTATTCATTAACTTCGAGAGAAGTTGTGTGTATTTTTGGGTTCAAAATTTTATAAAATAACTTGATTAATTCAATATGAAGTGATAATTAAGTGTTATATTCGAATATAGTTTGGTGTTTTAATTTCTCTAAATTCAAAATATTCAGCTTATTTTGGACGAAAATTGAACTTGAACGTTTTAAAGTAGAAACATAACTTATTTTTGGACATTTTATTAATTTATCAAAATTTGGGAAAGGAATAGGTTTGGGCCAAGCCTGTTGTTCCTTCCTAATCATATTTATATGATTTGTGATTCTGTCCACAAATAAATAAATAAATAAACAACGTGAATATGTCAATTTTGTATCTCTGAAGCCAAGATAGAATACTTAATCCATGTTTAAGGTTCTTGTTAATAGAAAAAGCTTATTAGTCGGATATCTAACAATGGTTTGTCAAATTTGAAAAACAAACATTGATTGAAGAGAGTGCAGTTGGTGAATAATGAATAATAACAAGGTAGGTATATGATAATAATAAAGATAATGGGATAATAGAGATAGATATAGAAATAATAAAGCTAGTCGCATATTGAGACGCGACGGGACGTGACAGACCGGGTCTTCTAGGTAATGTGATATCATATCATCATTATTATAATTTCTACATTTGCTAGCTTTGCCTCAATGTGAACATTTATTACTGGTGACTCGGGTGACGTCATGTCACGTTGGGTCTCAATATGCGATTAGTCCAAGGCACAATTGCACCAAAAACTTGCTGAATTTTGATCAAGATTGAATTCTAGAGAAAATAATCATAGTGGGGTTCTCTGAGAAGATAGCTTCTCTAATTGGTTCTTTCGGCATTCAATCATGATTGAAATTTAACAGGCCCTTATGCAAGAGACTGGTATGATCTCTCTATTTATATGTATATAAATCTTATGATCTAAAAACAATTATGTGTTCTACACAATATATTATTATGATTTATGACTGTTATGAATTGAATAATCAAATACTAAGACGGAACAAATGAACAAAATGAGGATACGAAACATAAATTATTTTATGTATCTATAACTAACTATATGCAAAACTAGTAGTCATCCACTCATACACAGGTACACAATACACACCTCGATCTCGACCATTAGTAGAACTCCATCACATTCTTCAACTAGATTGAAGACGTTTATTCATCCCATGCAGAGCGTGGCAAATAAGGAACTCATTTCCCACAGCATGTGACTCGGTGCAAATACACTCAGTGAAATCGCGTCATACATCTTCAAAGTCTCTCCAGTCATTTTTCTTTGCCGACTGTCACGCAGCCTTGACATTTTTCCGCTTCTCGTCTTCTCCCGCTCTCCCTGCTTTTCCCTCTTTATTTCTCATTATGGTGGAAACTCAGTGCCGGGAAAAAGCAGGTTGTAGTTTGTTGTTTGCTGAGACAAGGTTATGCGTCACGGGAGACATCCGCACTGCGTTTTGTTCTCCACCTGGAATAGAGCTGGTGCAAACGAGATGGAGGTACATTTCTTAGCTGGTGTAAACGAGATGGAGGCACTTTTCTTCCCACCTTGTCACTTTCTTTACTTGTTGCGCTATTGTCTTGCATGCTACTCTATGAGGTCACGGACTCATCCTCCCTTTATCTCTATATCAAGATCTTCTGAAACCCTATTCACATGATGCAGTGATGGAGGAATCAATGGAATGAGTTTATTGATCTCACTATGACTCGTGCTACAATTCAATCCAGGAATGGTACAGAATGATATCTGATGTTCCCGGCTGTTTCGACTGTGATGAATATTCCAATAACTCCCAGAAATGAACTGGTTTCAATATTTTTTGTGATGCGTGCCCATCAGTATCATACTCTCACATTTGAAAAACAAATTTAATAAGTATAATTCTTGATTGAAAAAATTAATTTCAGAATAGATAAGAAATATTTTTTCAGATGGAAGGATTATCACGAAACTGGATAAAAATTATCATATGGGATACAAATTCAAACGCGAACTACTTTATAGAAATAGACATGGCCAGACATCTGTGGAATGCATGCAATGAATAATCCACTTGTCAACTGATTGATTTATAATAATTCTATAGTATGTAATATCCCATCTTCAATAAATATTATATAATTATATAGTGATATCAGAGTATGTAGGGATTCCATTTCTTTTCATATTATCCTTAAAATGCAACACGTTATACACGATGTGAGTCCCGTACTGTGTGAAATCACTGGCTCCAAATACACACATACATTGCACACAATATAATACACACATTATTCTCCCCAATTCACATTCCAAATTTGAATTCAAGTATTCAGGCACGTGTGTAGCGAGCATACTACGAGTATGAGAAGATACACTGTTAGGGCTATATTCCTCCGGGAATATCTTCCTTGTGAATGCTCGAAAACTGTTTAATATTTAATAAATCCGAGAATAGATTCACTTCTCGTTTCCACTCATCCCTCCAGCTCTCCATAATATTCTCTCTTGTTATCTCACTTCCCCCTTATTCCAAAATATATCCTCGTATTCACCCTCCTCATTTGAGTGCTGTATTCTCCTCCAAGTTCGCTCAATCTGAATAACACGAGCGTGTGTGTATATTGTTTTTGTTAGTGCAGTCGATCAATAATTATTAGGGCGAAAGGATATGTTCTTCAAATGATTGGATTCTGTGGATGTCAAGTGCTGTATCGACTATTTCACTGTATCCTTGAGAGGATTCATTATTCTTTGCCTAGCCTTGATTTTTACAACATAGTTAATGTGATTAAGCTGATACACTCGTGAAGCAGCGTTCACACCAACATTATAAACAAAAATAATGCTTATATCTCCGTCCTTATAGATTCTATTAGATTGATCATAACTTATCATACACATAATTGAAATTGAAATTATCTTTATTCTCATTCTTAGTAAGTACAAACAGTACACAATATACGTATATTTATGTATTTTGTGTATTGTTTGTACTTACTAAGAATAAGAATGAAGATAATTTCAATTTCAATTAAGTGTATGATTTGTTATGATCAATCTAATAGAATCTATAAGGACGGAAAAATAAACATTTTGTTAAAAACTTTGGTGCAAACACAGCTTAGGTAGGCGCACACAGATCGTCATCGGACGGACGGATCGGACGATTAGATTTGATGCATTGTTTTCAATTGGAGTGCGTATACCTATCCGCATCTTATAGGTATGTGCACTCCAATTGAAAACAATGCATCACATCTAATCGTCCGATCCGTCCGATGCGTGCCGTCCGTCCGATGACGATGTGTATGCGCCTACCTCAATACTGCAGTTGACCAATGTAAAGACTGCTTTTTCAATAATATTCCAACAAAATGATTACAGGTGCATGTTAGTCGGTGATGCAATCGTGCAGTGTCGATGTGTGTGCGCCTACCTTTAGTATGCGATCGAATTGTGGATTGCGAGTGGCGATTATAGCGTCCTAAGCTGCGTACAGACTCAAGTGCCACGAACAAACACATTTTGCTTTTCATCAGCTGATCATTATACATTATGATGTAGCATAGAGAAACAATGTTATTGTTTCTCTATGGTACAACACTCTCTCAAATAATATGTGTTTTTTGTTTGCTTTAGATTGCAAATCGAAGTGTTAGCAAATAATATTAGACAAAATTGAATATAACTTGGAATATTTCGATTGTGATATATATTTCAATTGATATTTGATTTAGAATTGAAATCAATTGGGCTTTAGTATGTGGTACTCTTCTACAAGTTGTATAATACAGAATGATTGAGTAGATAAATAATTGATTTTGAGCTGCGTTTACACCAAAGTTATTAACAAAATGTCTATTTCTCCTCCCCTATAGATCCTATCAGATTGAACGGAGCTTGACATACACATAATTATGTTCATCATTTGTATGATAAGTGATGTTAATAACTTATCATAAAAATAAACATTTTGTTAATTTTAACGTTGATGAAAAGCAGAAATCGCGTGTTCGTGGTACTTAAATCTGTACGCTCCTTCTATCGGATCGGAAAGAGCTTCTATCTGAGCGTGCTATCTGCATCTATCCGATGGAAAAGCGAGTTGCTGGTAGTGGAAGCGTTGAGCGTGTCGCCACACAACTCATTCATCGTAGGGCATGAAGGGGTGAGTTGCTGCTGTGCCCTTTCAGCCCTTCCTTGCCATACCTTGCCCATCCTTGCCATCACTTGCCTTCCCTTGCCCATCCATTCCCTTCCTTGCCATCCCATGCCATCCCTTGCCCTTCCTCGTCATGCCCTCCATAGCCGTGTGCCCTGCAACCACCTGTAGCTGTTGTACCCTGTCGATTTTCCGGCTACTCCACCCCTTTGGCTCGATTCCCGGTGACCTTCAAGCAGGCAACAGCGTACAACACTCTCTCAATTCAATAGTTGTTTCCTCACTACTTCCTGTATATTTGTAGGCTACATTTTACTATTTCCTGTTTGTTTTGTAGGCTATATTTCAGTTACATATTCCACACAATCTAGATCTCATTCAATAGTTGCTTCCCTATTACTCTCTCATTTACTAGCAAGGCATATCAGACTATATTCTACACAATCTTCTACTCGTTCTATAGTAGTTGCTCTCCTATTACTTCCTTAACCACTTGCATGGTATCTCAGATACACATTTTACACAACCTAAAACAAGATACAACTCTCAAATCAATATTCCAGTTCAAATAACTTCCACACTTTCATCCGTTTCACGTCTTTCTCTTTTCATTGTATAATTATCTCAGTAACATATTTGTCATGGAGTATTGTGAGGAATCTTGTTTCTAGGATGAGATATTGATTCCTCTGATTTCAGTTTCTAAAATAAGAAATTGAATTTTATATTTTCCATTAATTTTATATTTTCTTATATAAAAGGTCCTATTCCATGTTCATACACCATACAATCTACATTGATGAATAGATGTAGGATAATATTCTTTATGAATTCATAGAGGAGATAGAGAGTATAATCATCCAAGATTGAAAATATGTGTTATCTTCTAACGCAACTAGGTTTTCCATTACAAGGAATTTATTAGGCAATTGATCACTTGGTTTGTCAATTATTTGTGACTCATTCGTGACTTGTTCTGTGACTTGAATTTCACATTACAGGGAAAGAAATCAACCAAATGATATCCAGTGATAAGATCTGGATGATTTTTCCCAGTCAAAATTCCAATAAAATTCCAAAGAGGTTCTCAAAGACCTTTTTATTAAGAAATGAAATGAGTGAGTCCATTATCAAATCAATGATTTTCTCATCTCTATTTCATCTATTCAATCTTCCATGAATAAATCCATCAATACAAAAATATGAAACTGATATTCAGTATCATTCAGAATATTCTATTGTTCATGATTACCCGATATGACTGACAGAAAATTATATTCAGTTATTCTATTGCATTAGATTACCTGCTATGCGCGGTATGATATAATGTTCTATATTATAGCAAACGGGAACTAGAATCTTTGTATCTTGAACCCAACTGTATATACTTTCTGACTGTACCTGAGAATTTCAAGAAAGGCACTATATTAAAGATGAACTATTCGATCAAATTCTTACGAGAACCTTAGTATCTTGAACCCACCTCTTAATATACTCTGCCTGTACATGATAGATATTCAACAAAGGCAGACCATTGGAGATGAACTATACAATTTGATTTTTGGAGTATCTTTAGAAATTGAAATATCTCTCGTAGGATACAACTGGATTTGAAAATGAACCAAACCTCCAGTAAAATAACTGAAAACGCTTGAAGGGTGTGAGTTTTCTGACAAAGCTTTCAAGCAGGAAGCAAAAATGACATATATGAATATTGGTTTTCCTACTTCACCGCATTTCCTATTGACTCAAGAAACCTTTCTCTGATTCGTTCAGTAAGAAAGTTATGCATCGATGAGCTTTTTCATTGTGGTGCGTTCTGAAACGCTCTCTGCTGAAGTATGCATCACCGATTGTCGAGTATGATTAAGACGGAAAAGCTTTTCAATATTCCTGAGCGACTTCTTCTCGATGCTGGAAAATGTTGATTGTGGACTTGAGTATGAGAATCAGACCAAGATTGACTCAGGAAAATTGAGGGATTTTCTCAGGAATTGCAATTGAATTTCTCATGACAATTCTTTGCGACTTTGAAAATGAATTTCGATAACTCTATTGGGGTGGTTTCATAGTAGACGTAGACATGGTTATAAAGTTAATATACTATTATGACATACACTATTAATATAGTATGATTCTACTCCTTCATCAAATGGCCTACATGTTATCCAACTTAAAATCCTATTCTTCTATATGATTCAATCTTGATTTAAACTGTACCCTTTCAATCTGGAACGATAGCTGTGGCTGCTCAAAATTGAAAAGAGAAAATTATTTTAAATATCTAGGCGTTATAGTTTATCAGCATTTGCGATGGGATATTCACGTAGATAAGCTTTGTAATAAACTCAAGCACTGGGTAAACAAATTTCATAATATCAACAGGTTGGATAACATAGCCGTTTCAAAATTGGTTTATTTTGCCTACATTCAGTCCCATTTCCAGTATGTTATAAAAATTTGGGGTGCATCTTATTCGAATCACTTCCATGGTGAATATCTTCCACCATCCAAAGAGCATTATTGGAGGCCATTCTGAGCATACCTAAACGATTTCCAAATGACAGTATTTTTAATGAATTGTATGTATTGACGGTTGAGGAGCTTTATATGAAGTTTCAATTATTTACATTAATAAACATAGATAACTTTTCAACCTCCGTATATCGCCTCACAATCTCCGTCCCTCAACCATTACCTTTGAACCACACAATACAGTTCTATCCATTTGTGGAAGACAGTTTGATTATATTGTTCATAAGCTTATAAATGTGATACCTGCTCTTTTTATAACAGATAATTTGAATGGAAGCTTCTGAGAGAGATAGATTTACGAATTGCTTCTTCACATCCTAGGATAAGTGATTTCTTGTAATATTGTAAATAGGATAAGTTCACAATCATTCAAGAATATCTGCTTTTTCATTTTATTATCTCGTATTTTCTTCCTTTTTTTACTCTCCTTTGTAATTTTTTCAAATTTAGATGTTGATAGGAATCCACCAATTTTATTTATCTTAGTTATGATTTTGTTTTTAGTAACACTCGGCCCCTGCACACAGGTTTTTAACCTTTTCAGGGACTTTCCGTATTTAATAATAATACTATTCTACTTGAAACTTATTTTGTTGATTGTCAATTGTATTTATGTAATTATAGACATTCATGTATGTATTGTATGGAGGAAAAATAGACTATTGATTGATTGATTGAATCTTCAACTTGCTCATTACTTCTCATATCCGATCTTCGAATCCCGCTTCTCTTTCAAAAACAAGTTTTATTTCCAATGGAATTGTATATCGGATCGAAGTTGTTCCATTCATAGAAATCTAGAATGCTCATTATCATAGTTTATTCAAATACATTACCTACTATCACCGATCATCTCATTTTCTCCTTTACAAACCCATTTGACCATCGTTGTTTGAAGGAATAGATAAGAGTTAGCCATCCAATCCTACTCTGAGATGACAAAGGGTTTCTCTTTTCGAATTTAGACCCATTGAAAGTGGGTCGACGATGGTCAGAGCTAATGAACAAGAGGGTGAGGTGACAGAAAGAGAGAGAGAGAGAGAGAGTGATTAGGTGACAAAAAGAGCAAGTTAGAGGATGAAGAGAGTCGATCGATTGTGGCAAAAGACCATTCTTATATCACGAAAGGGAAGAGATCGGAATGACGAAACATTTAATTAGGCTCAGACGTTGTGAAGCTCGAATGAATGGTGAGAGGCTTTTCTGAGGCAGACGAGAGAAGAGATTCAGAACAATTCTATCTGAAACGAACGGTCGACGGCTTTCCTGTCCTTTCAACTTATATTTTACCTTCGCTCGCTAACCAACTTTTCTAATTGAAACAGAGTATAAGTCCTTGATAACCTACTTTTCATCAATTGTACAGAGTTGGAGAACACAAAAAATACTGCTGAACAGAGAATATTCTACTATTATCATAATCATAACTTTCAATATGATTAGGTTCTTATTCTGCATGTATTCTATTTTTATTCCCCCTGAAACTTATGGAACAGGAAATATTCTTCTGTTATCAACATTATAATTCCTAACATGATTAGGTTCTTATGATGCATAGACTATATTTTTTAAATTCTCCTGACTTCTCTCTAATTTATTGTTATGGATAAAACTCGTTCCCCTCACGCGATTAAGGACCGTCTACAATGTAGGAGCTCGAGCTTTGAACTAAATCAGCTGGTGGTTTGATCTTCAGATGAGCAACATTAAAACAAACGGACCTTGATATGAATTCAATACATAAAAAAAACTTGAAAATGGATTGAGCATCTGAAGCCAGTTGTTTTTGTATTTTATATCAAACATTTTAGAAACATGGTACTATGGTATTATTTTTCTACTAAGAAATAAAGTAGCTCTGAAGAAATACGTTATCAAAAAATTTGAATTTAATCCAGTTCAAAGTGAGATTCCTATTCAACTGGCAACACGAAGAATTCACTCACCATATGCACTATCCTATTATATTTCTGTATATCTGCAATTTTTGTATATCTGTATAATTCGTATATTTAAATTTGGTTATTTATATCCAACGGATCTCGAAAAGGGCTTTAACGATTTTCACGGAATTTGAAAAGAGTAGGCTCATGATATATGAATTCGATTGCACTAGGCCTCATCCCTGGGAAAACTTGCTGAACGACATTAAAAGGATAATCCAAAGACCTTAGAGATGCACAGACTCACATGCAGCGCTAGTGTCGTACTTGGAATTGAAATCGGCCATTGAGGGGGCAACCTATAAGATTATTACATACCAATGCCTTTCTAATCTATAACATTAAAGATATTTAAATATAATATCTCGTGCTAAAATACCCCCAATGGCGGCCTCCAATTTCAAGTAAGAGCTATCATTAGGAAGGCATAGGCATTGTGGGTCTATATCTCTTTAAGGTCTTTGGGATAATCCGTCCTTGGAGAAACAGCTGAGACTTTCGTCGTCTTTGGATAATAAAAAAGCGAGTGAGTGCGTCTGTAGAAAATTAAAATATCTCATCCCCGAAATTCCCAAACTGACGTACAGTCAGCTGTAAAATATAAACACGATAATTTCAAAGAATTGTGTTCTGTTTATCAATAAATAAGAATAACGAGCGAAGCTCTGTGCCCCGATATTCATGGTTTAAACGGAGATGAATCAGCTGTTAGTTCAAACCAGGAATAGAAAACATTAGAAAATTATATGCATCCATACCTTCATCTAATCGTAGATTAGCGTTAAACATAGCAGGTCCTTAATGGGATGAATTGATTCACCTAGAATACATAGGAGGTAGCTATATATATTCTCAGTTCATTGGGATGACCTGTATTGAGCTTATATTAGCCTACTTTGATGGATCGATTTCATCTGTTGAAGATTTATTAATCGAGTGAAACGTGTCTTCTGAAGAGATTTTTTCTTGTTTAAAGGAAAACTGGGACTAAAAATCATTTTCATTTTTAAATAATATATTTTAATTGATTCATCCAAGTATTGTGAATTATTATCATGAGTGATCAACGAAATGAATTCCTCACTTCAACTTTTGTGATGTATAGAATATATTATATAGCAGTGGAAACTCTGCACATTTATCAAGTTAAACTTCGGTTGTCACCTTATTGATTTATGTTAGGAACACGTTAGACGTATGGTCGGGTTGTGGATGCTGTTGAATCAAATTATTATTTTCGTGACGAATATGAAACGCCGCAAAACGTCGGTTATTGGAAGACAGAACTTTTGGACGCGTCTGGAAAATTATTACGGAAAAGTTGCAGAACGTAACTGTTCTTCGGAAAAGCAAGCGCTGTGAGAATATGTTGACGTGCTCCTGGGAAATCACAGAGTTTCCACCAGAGTGAAGGACAAAAACATACCACAGTTTCAACTAGAACGTTTTCAAAGTTTACAACGAGCTGAAGTAATCCTTTTCAATGAGAAATATAAGGATTAATCAAGGGAATCGAGGAGTATCATTGATGTTTCCCATGAATTGATGAGAATATGAGGAATGATAAGAGCCTTATCAATATAATCGTTTCAAAGAATGCATAGGCTACATCATGTGCAGCCTATTACAATTCGTATTTAGTTATGAAAAATTCGAAACAAAGTTCCGGAAATAGGTAGCCCATTTTATAAACTGATAGTTCTGCAAACAGTAGATCTCGCTCATGAATACAACTTCCAATCTAATGAGAAGGGCCAGTACAATAAGTACAGAATATTGTGAAGATTTAGTCATGTCATCTATTATTTTCTCCATTGAAAGTGCTAGAGACACTGTTTGAAGGGACACTAGACTTATCAAGGAGGTACCTTCATATCAAATACATACAAATTTCACCTTTTAAATGAAAAAGACTAAGAAATTGTCAAAAAACCACAGATTCATTGATACTTAGAAAGACCGGTTTCGGTCTTTATCAGAGATTGACCAATGGTGTAATCACCGAGACCGGTCTTTCCAAGTATCATCAAATATGTGGTTTTTTGACAATTTCTCAGTCTTTTTCATTCAATATGAATGATTACTACAATATCAACTACACAATAAGAAGAACAAAATTAACTTTACATACAAATTTTTTTCCAAGTTTTTTCAAATTACAAAAAAACCATAGGTCTAATGGAAAATCGTTACACATACGTTTCTGCGCCTTGTTTCAATGAACTTTCATACCAAATTTCATCCAAATCGGACAATAAGTGCGACTGTAACTGCGGTACAAACAAACAAACACACAAAAGCCGATCGAGTCGAAACTAAGACCTCAGCTTTGCTTCGGTCGATTTAGGAAGATTATTTATACGATAGTCAGAATAGGAATATAATAGTGTTGACAATTAAAATTCGAAAAAAAATAATTGTATTGTATTTGAATTGAATAGGTTACACGCTTCCTCTTAGATGATAGGATTATAAATTTCGTGGAATATTTTGTTCCTGAACAAATTGGAGAGAAAATGGGAATCTAATTTGAAATTCCTAGTGAAGTGACTGTCATGTTTTCCAAGAATGGAGAAGGAAAGAACTATTGTAACATGCTTCGGCATAGTGAGCGACAAAGAGACTTATTTGTAAGATCATCAATCTATCTATCAATGCTCGTGGAGATGTTTTTGGAGAATATTTGAGAAGGGAGCTTATGTACAATTAAGCTCTACATGGGGAATGATGAGGCTTCTTGGAATTTAACCTTTCAATTTGAACAGTACTTCATGTTTCCGTATATTATCAATTTCTCGGAAATTACATCAATTACTGCGACTCAAGAATGCATCAAAATATAATTTATACATTGGAAATGGATAAATTATTGAAATGCTCAGTAGGATTGGAAGAAGATTGAGTGGAATTTCATGGAAGACTTTTGTCTGGAAAGGAGCTCTTAGAATCGTTTTCCTGAGAACAACAAAAATTAATTTTCATTTTTTTTGTAGTTGTGAAGTTGATATAGTGGTAATTATTAATCTAAAGGTGCGTAGAGATATATGCGCCGCGACCATGAGCAATCCACTTCTAATCAGTGTGCCTGACCTTTTAAAAGATGATAAAGAAGATAATTTTGAATAAAATTTAGAATTTAGAAATAGGCCGACACATCTAGAAAACACCTGAGTCTATACCTAATTCATGCAGGTGAACGGTCCAGAGTCAAGAAAACTTCAATTAATCTTGCCATGCCTGATTTAATAGGTTTCTACTGTAGAATAACACGACAATTTGAAATAATTGTAAAATACAAACAGCTTCAATAAACATTGGCAACTTAAATCGAACAACAGAAACAACAATTTCATGTTACTTTGTTGACATTCTTCATCTGATTCGGGGGCGCATTACTATCCCCGTTTAGATAGCAATACGTCACAAAACCAAACAATATCAGTCATAAAATAACAAATTAATTTCAACATGAAATTACTCAAGGAAGAAAAGCCCGTTGAACCCAAATATCGTCGATAGTAACCCATATAACCCATTTCATAATAATTTTGAATCCCCACTTTCGATTGACATTCTCGAATGAACCTTTGTTTCACTACACTGCACTTTCGTTGGTCTGTACGTTGCTTTATCGTCGGGGTTACAGTACCTTGTTTTTGGCGGTGAACTTTTACCGGTTGAATTTGGCTTGACGGCAACGTCCTCCTACGTCCCTAGACCTGTCGTCTGAACGGGTGTCTTGAAGCGGTGTTACATAAAATTGCGGAACCAAAGTGGTGGTAGTACATGAAGTTGGTTTGGGGACACACATGAACCGCTGTAAATAAATGTATTACAGCATTAATTTCTTACTCTTCCTACAATTCATCAAAAGGTAAAACAGGAGTTATCTATTGATTACAATTAATTAAATTCTCTCATTCTATTTGAATCCTCATTTTATATAGATTTTTATCTTTAAACTACTGATTCTTTGTATCAGAATTAATGGATCTTTCTCCACAAATAATTCAAAAGTTCTGTTATAATTTAATAAATTAGCGTTCAGTTAAAAGCCTTCACGCCATGAGAAAACACAGTCAGAAAAATATAAAATTGAGTCTTAAACTCAATATGAACATAATCTTAAAAATTTCATTCCAATTTAAAGGCTATGTTCCTGACTTTCAGCAATACTCTACGATAATATATCTCCAGAAACAATAACTCAAATGTAACGTAACTGAAAACTATCTATACTTCTTTAGAAAAAAAAAATTATAATTATCTTCCATCACTAATAAAATCAAAAGGATTATTCTCAATCAATATTATTAACTTGAAAAATAACAGGCTTTGTTAATACAATATTCTTATGGAAGTTTCAATCAATTAAATTCCCTAAATTATATTTTAACCTTAATTTACGTATCTTAGCGGTTATTTGAAGAAACAATCATTCGTACATGATGAAGAAACACAATTAAACTTTTCAGGACATGGCACTACTAGAAAATTTAAACTTTAATGAAAATAAAACTAGCTCCTACATTAACTAATGATATAATCTTGTAAGCCTGCCCAAAAAAGGCGAAACATAATGACTACATCTTTACTCTCGTAGTGCTCCTAGCAAAGTGTCCTCCGAAACGTAATCTGGTCTCTCGGCTGGGGAATAGCCCCACTACTGTATTTAGAAACAGGTCTCCTATTGGGCGGAGGGAATCAATTTGACCAATCGTCGCGTGGCTTCTAGATCCTTTGGACCAAATCATAACTGCAAAATCGGTAGTTTGTTATAATTTCTATGCTTGCTGTTTTCCAACTTATCACACTCTATGTCGCGACAGGAAGGCTACATTTTAGAGATAATTCCATAATCTACATTCCTCGACAACTCGGAGCCACAATTTTTAAATATCTATCATCGGAAACTCGAAGTCATGGCCGTTCATAATAGAGAGAGAAAATAATTTATTTTGCTAACTCACAATAATGGCTCTAGTCTATTGCATATTAAATTTACTATTATAACTTGGAAAAAGGCCTGAATTAAAATTAGTGCTCGGCACATCAGCTGATGCCAAGCTTTTTATATCTGTATCTTACCGTTTCTGTAAAAATACATATAAATATAATCAGCTGATTAAAAGTGAATTGCTCATGTTCGCGGCACGTATATCTCTACGCACCTTTAAATAAAAAGACAAATAAGTTGTCAAAAACCACAGATATCATTAAAAGTAGGAATACTGGTTTCGGTTGTCACACCATTGTCAATCTTCAATAAACTAAAACTAAATACAAGAGTAGCAGATTTTATACTGGTGGGCGAGTACTGCTAAGGACATGAACGGTGCATATAATAGAAACGGCACAAAATGGCGGCTCAAGCAACAGACTCGCCATGATAACATAATTTACCTGCAGTACAAAATAAAAACCCAAGAAAACACGTGAAAGATTATAGAACAAATATTATTTGTGATTTATATTATTAAATAATAAAAACATTATTCTATTATGCTAATAGATAACTATCGACTAATGTATGCTAACAAGGTTATGATAAAACTATGCTTTATGAATAAATAAAGCGTTCTATTGGTTGAAATAGATCTGGTCATTGAAACTCTACTAGGAATTGTCCTAGGAATTACTATTGTTATTTTCAAAGACTCAAAAATATTTAAACATTTTGTTTCATTATCTTCTACTTGTTTTCTCAGGGTTTCATCTGTACTGCAAGTAAATTTTGTTATCATAGTGAGTCCGTTGCTTAAACCTCCATTTTTTGTTGTTTCTATTAAATGCACCGTTGAGTGGGAGGTGAGTGTCTAGCTAGATCAATGACAGACGTTCATGTCCTTGACCAATAGCAGTACTCGCCCACTAGTATAAAATCTGCTACTCTTGTATTTAGTTTTAGTTCATCAGAGATTGACAATGGTGTAACAACCGAAACCGGTATTTCTACTTTTAAAAAATCTGTGGTTTTTGACAATTTCCTAGTCTTTTTATCCAATAACAAAATTGAATACTCTTTTCTTATCACAAAAGAAGCTGAATATAATGCTAGTGAAGTTTGATAAGTGAATTATCAATCTTTAGAAGTGTAAATAAATTCTACTCAAACGTTAGGCTCTTTGGTAGACATGAGTAACCACTAAATTTCCCATTACTAGTACTTGTTTAATTGGAAAATACTTCAGTCTTCCAACTCACGAGACTTCATAATAGTTGAACTTCATAGAATTAAATAAATAAATTAATCAATTTATAATGAATTAATTTTCAACTCCGTTGAAAATTAATTAATTCACAGTAGTTTTTCGTGTTCTAAGATCTGTATGGATATAACTGAAGCTGTTTCAAGTACTGTATTAGTATTGTTCAAGAATGTAGAATGCTTTGGATAAATGTGAACAGTTGAACTGTATGTGTTATGTCTACTCTTCGTCGATAATTACTTAATTCCTAGTAGTTTCTCGTCATCTACAATATGTATGTATATAATTGAAGCTGTTCCAAGTAATGTTAATTATTATCATGAGTAATCAACGAAATGAATTCCTCACTTCAACTTTTGTGATGTATAGAATATATAGCAGTGAAAACTTTGCACATTTATCAAGTTAAACTTCGGTTGTCACCTTATTGATTTATGTTAGGAACACGTTAGACGTATGGTCGGGTTGTGGATGCTGTTGAATCAAATTATTATTTTCGTGACGAATATGAAACGCCGCAAAACGTCGGTTATTGGAAGACTGAACTTTTGGACGCGTCTGGAAAATTATTACGGAAAAGTTGCAGAACGTAACTGTTCTTCGGAAAAGCAAGCGCTGTGAGAATATGTTGACGTGCTCCTGGGAAATCACAGAGTTTCCACCAGAGTAAAGGACAAAAACATACCACAGTTTCAACTGGAACGTTTTCAAAGTTTAGAACGAGCTGAAGTAATCCTTTTCAATGAGAAATATAAGGATTAATCATGGGAATCGAGGAGTATCATTGATGTTTCCCATGAATGATGAGAATATGAGGAATGATAAGAGCCTTATCAATATAATCGTTTCAAAGAATGTATAGGCTACATCATGTGCAGCCTATAACAATTCGTATTTAGTTATGAAAAATTCGAAACAAAGTTCCGGAAATAGGTAGGTAGCCCTTATAAGTACCGATCGAGTCGAAACTAAGACCTCAGCTTTGCTTCGGTCAATTATTTAGAAAGATTATTTATATGATAGTCGAAATAGGAATATAATAGTGTTGACAATTAAAATTCGAAAAAAAATTGTATTGTATTTGAATTGAATAGGTTACACGCTTCCTCTTAGATGATAGGATTATAAATTTCGTGGAATATTTTGTTCCTGAACTAATTGGAGAGAAAATGGAAATCTAATTTGAAATTCCTAGTGAAGTGACTGTCATGTTTTCCAAGAATGGAGAAGGAAAGAACTATTGTAACATGCTTCGGCATAATGAGCGACAAAGAGACTTATTTGTAAGATCATCAATCTATCTATCAATGCTCGTGGAGATGTTTTTGGAGAATATTTGAGAAGGGAGCTTATGTACAAGTAAGCTCTACATGGAGAAAGATGAGGCTTCTTGGAATTTAACCTTTCAATTTGAACATTACTTCATGTTTTCGTATTGCTCGGAAATTACATCAATTACTGCGACTCAAGAATGCATCAAAATATCATTTATACATTGGAAATGGATAAATTATTGAAATGCTCAGTGGGATTGGAAGAAGATTGAGTGGAATTTCATGGAAGACTTTTGTCTGGGAAGGAGCTCTTAGAATCGTTTTCCTGAGAACAACAAAAATTAATTTTCATTTTTTGTGTAGTTGAGAAGTTGATATAGTGGTAATTATTAATGTAAAGGTGCGTACAGATTTACGCGCCGCGAACATGAGCAATTCACTTTTAATCAGCTGATGCCAAGCTTTTTATATCTGTATCTTACCGTTTCTGTAAAAATACATATAATTATAATCAGCTGATTAAGAGTGAATTGCTCATGTTCGCGGCACGTATATCTCTACGCACCTTTAAATAAAAGGACAAATAAGTTGTCAAAAACCACAGATATCATTAAAAGTAGGAATACTGGTTTCGGTTGTTACACCATTGTCAATCTTCGATAAACTAAAACTAAATACAAGAGTAGCAGATTTTATACTGGTGGGCGAGTACTGCTATTGGTCAAGGACATGAACGCCTGCCATTGGCCTAGCTAGACACTCTCCTCCCACTTAACGGTGCATATAATAGAAACGGCACAAAATGGCGGCTCAAGCAACAGACTCGCCATGATAACATAATTTACTTGCAGTACAAAATAAAAACCCAAGAAAACACGTGAAAGATTATAAAACAAATATTATTTGTAATTTATATTATTAAATATAAACATTATTTTATTATGCTAATAGAATAACTATCGACTAATGTATGCTAACACCTTTATGATGAAACTATTCTTTATAAATGAATAAAGCGTTGTATTGGTTGAAATGAATCTGGTCATTGAAACTCTACTAGGAATTGTCCTAGGAATTACTATTGTTATTTTCAAAGACTCTAAAATATATAAAACATTTTGTTTCATTATCTTTTACTTGTTTTCTTAGGGTTTCATCTGTACTGCAAGTAAATTTTTTTATCATAGCGAGTCTGTTGCTTAAACCTCTATTTTTTGTTGTTTCTATTTAATGCACCGTTGAGTGGGAGGTGAGTGTCTAGCTAGACCAATGGCAGACGTTCATGTCCTTGACCAATAGCAGTACTCGCCCACTAGTATGAAATGTGCTACTCTTGTATTTAGTTTTAGTTCATCAGAGATTGAAAATGGTGTAACAACCGAAACCGGTATTTCTACTTTTAAAAAAAAATCTGTGGTTTTTGACAATTTCCATCCAATAACAAAATTGAATACTCTTTTCTTATCACAAAAGAAGCTAAATATAATGCTAGTGAAGTTTGATAAGTGAACTATCAATCTTTAGAAGTGTAAATAAATTCTACTCAAACGTTAGGCTCTTTGGAAGACATGAGTAACCACTAAATTTCCCATTACTAGTACTTGTTTAATTGGAAAATACTTCAGTCTTCCAACTCAAGAGACTTCATAATAGTTGAACTTTATCGAATTTACACTCCGTTGAAAATTAATTAATTCACAGTAGTTTTTCGTGTTCTAAGATCTGTATGGATATAACTGAAGCTGTTTCAAGTACTGTATTAGTATTGTTGGAGAATGTAGAATGTTTTGGATAAATGTGAACAGTTGAACTGTATGTGTTATGTTTACTCTTCGTCGATAATTACTTAATTCCTTGTAGTTTCTCGTCATCTACAATATGTATGTATATAATTGAAGCTGCTTCAACTACTAATTATTATTGTTGGAGAATGTTTTCAACCCAAATATGATAGATAGTATTATAGGAGGTAATTAGGTATTTCGCATCAGGCTTCAGATTGTTCTGATTCTAAGGCCCGGTTGCACAAAAGCCGGTTGAATTTTAACCTTGATTAACTTTACGAGATCCAATCAGAGAGGGCGTTTTTTAAAAGACGGCTTCTCTGATTGGTTCTCTTGGAATTAATCACGGTTAAAACTCAACTTGCTTTTGTGCAACCGGCACTAAAACTGTAAAATCCTAGTCTTCTTGAAAACGAGGATCAGGCTGCAGCCTGTTTCAACTCACATATAGCTAATTATTCATAATACGACTACAATATTGCAAAATTTCCTATTATTGCCAATGTTTGCGTGGTCTGACAACATTTCTTTTATTTATTTATTTTTATTAACAATGCACATGACACTAATGTTATAACATTAGTAGATAAAATAATAAGATACAGTAGTCCTTGTGCTATTTTTCTTTCAAATTTAAAGGTGACAAAGTACAAGATAAGGTTAGAATTTCACGTGTACAATTTTCTATAAAATTTTAGTCCAAAACAAATATGAAAACTATAAATTTTGAATTCAGATGGCTTAAATTAATAAATTGATTAGAAATATTCCACTCAATTACCACTTGTAACGAATAATATTGAGTTAAGAAAATTTGGAACCATTGAAGAAACACAAACTTGTAAACACTAAAGCTCAGCTGACGTCTATAGTAAAAAATAACATCTGATAAGATTGTTCAGTTCTCAGTGAATTCTTGTCATCTAAAATCGTGTATAGATATGATTAGAGTCCCTTCTAGTGCTAATTATTGTTGGAGAGTGTTATAATTCAAATTATGGTAGCATATGAGAAGGTATTCAGGTATTTTGCCTTCGGCTTCAGACCGTAACTGATGTTGAAGTGTCAGTTAGCGTTACAGGCAGGCTGAACGCCATCTGCAGATTGGATAATAGTCAGGAAGGGAACCATGCTTTCCGTTATTCCATGCTGCAGCAACTTTCGAGCAGCTTACTGTGTGCCGTTTCCTCCCAGAAAACGTAAGGGTTTCCTCCAGCCTACAACGCCACTCTGGGGAAAACTTTGCCCGTATTTACGAGGCCTCCCTAGTAATTCCGGGTTCTCCGAGTAAGTTTCCATTAGAAGGCCTCTGCACTTATTACGTGGTCTTGCAACATTGGTATGGCTGCGTGTGGCATGTGATCCAGTCCCACATGTGCTAGTCATTTGTGAATCTTATATGAGTGGAAGAATCATTGAAGGTGATATTGAATGATTCAGGTCTCCAAGTTCAATAACACCATAGAGAAACTGAAAACTATTTCTCGTTTGTTTCTGATGAGACGGATATTCGTTTGTCTCTAATAAGATTGATATGTTATAATTGATGTGATAATATGATTTCATGACATAATATGTTGTGCCGGACACTCCTTTTAATTCAGGCCTTTTCCCAAGTTATAATAGTAAATTTAATACGCAATAGACTAGAACCATTATTGTAAGTGAGTTAGCGAAATAAATTATTTTCTCTCTCTATTATGAACGGCCATGACTTCGAGTTTCCCATGATAGATATTTGAAAATTGTGGCTCCGAGTCGTCGAGGAATGTAGATTATGGAATTATCTCTAAAACTTAGCCTTCTTGTCGCGACATAAAGTGCGATAAGTTGGAAAACAGCAAGCATTGAAATCATAACAAACTACCGATTTTGCAGTTACTATTTGGTCCAAAGGCTCTAGAAGCCACGCGACGATTGGTCGAATTGATTCCTTTCGCCCAATAGGAGACCTGTTTCTAAATACAGTAGTGGGGGGATTCCCCAACCGCGAGACCAGATTACGTTTCGGAGGACACTTTGCTAGGAGCACTACGAGAGTAAAGATGTAGTCATTATGTTTCGCCCTTTTTGGGCAAGTTTATAAGTTTATACAATTAGTTAATGTAGGAACTAGTTTTTTTATTAAAGTTTAAATTTACTAGTAGTGCCATGTCCTGAAAGGTTTAATTGTGTTTCTTCATCATGTACGAATAATTGTTTCTTCAAATAACCGCTAAGGTACGTAAAATAAGGTTAAAATATAATTTAGGGAATTTAATTGATTGAAACTTCCATAAGAGTATTGAATTAATTAAGCCTGTTATTTTTCAAGTTAATAATATTGATTGTGAATAATCCTTTTGATTTTATTAGTGATGGAAGATACTTATAAATTTTTTCTAAAGAAGTATAGAAAGTTTTCAGTTACGTTACATTTGAGTTATTGTTTCTGGAGATATATTATCGTAGAGTATTGCTGAAAGTCAGGAAGATAGCCTTTGAATTGTAATGAAATTTTAAGATTATGTTCATATTGAGTTTATGACATTTTATAATTTTATATTTTTCAGACTCTGTTTTCTTATGTCATTAAGGCTTTCGAATAATTTAGTAAATTTTTATGATAGAAATCTTAATAGACAAAGAAGAAAGTTTTTCCTTTCCATGAAATTAATATTAATAAATGTTGGCTAGCGCACAAGTTTCCAACAATACTAGTCGAGCTACTATATGAAAAATTATATTTGATTTTGCAAACCAAACGAAAATATCATATAAGTTAGCATCATTTCAATCTGAATTATTCCTTTCCTAAGAGTATTATATCAATTTATATAAAAGTAAACATCATAATTAATGAAGTATTCATTTTTCTAAAAGCATTATATTAATTTATTACGAGTGTTTTCATAAAGTTGCATTGTATATTAATGACACTCTGGCAAGTAAATCCGTTTTAATTCAATTTTGAGAATGAAATCAGAACGTCAAGATAAAATCTAAATTAAATAATTGAATAAACTCCTGTTTTAGCTTTTGATGAATTGTAGGAAGAGTTAGAAATTAATGCTGTAATACATTTATTTACAGCGGTTCATGTGTGTCCCCAAACCAACTTCATGTACCACCCCTTTGGTTCCGCAACTTTATGTAACACCGCTTCAGGACACCCGTTCAGACGACAGGTCTAGGGACGTAAGAGGACGTCGCCGTCAAGCCAAATTCAACCGGTAAAAGCTCACCGCCAAAAACAAGGTACTCTAACTCCGACGATAAAGCAACGTACAGACCAACGAAAGTGCAGTGTAGTGAAACAAAGGTTCATTCGAGAATGTCAATCAAAAGTGGGGATTCAAAATTATTATGAAATGGGTTATATGGGTTACTATCGACGAAATTGGGTTCAACGGGTTTTTTTCTTTCTTGAGTAATTTCATGTTGAAATTAATTGGATATTTTATGACTGGTCTTGTTTGGTTTTGTGACGTATTGCTATCTAAACGGGGATAGTAATGCGCCCCCGAATCAGATGAAGAATGTCAACAAAGTAACATGAAATTGTTGTTTTGTTGTTCGATTTTAGTTGCCAATGTTTATTGAAGTTGTTTGTATTTTTTTAATTATTTCAAAGTGTAGTGTTAGTTTATAGTAGAAACCTAGTAAATCAGGCATGGCAAGATTAATTGAAGTTTTCTTGACTCTAGCCCGTTCACCTGCATGAATTGGGTATAGACTCAGGTATTTTCTAGATGTGTCGGCCTATTTCGAAATTCTAAATTTTATTCAAAATTGTCTTCTTTATCATCTTTTAAAAAGTGCAGGCACACAACTGCGCCACTGCTGCTGAATGTTTAGGTAAAGGCACAATGTTTATGCAATTGAAATACGTGACATAACTGATTATGTGAAGAAAGAATTAATATGATATCTTATCTATGTCATTCACAAATTAACATTAATCAATTCTAGGATTTGCCTCTCTTCTCGTTTAATATGTGTGATATACTATTGATATGTGAACAAATTTATAATATAAAATAAATCATAATATGCCATCCACACTATTATAGTAATATCGGGAACCGAGCTTCGCTCTGGAGTACAAAAGCATAAAAATGTATTACGAAAGATGGAATTATAATGACATTCATATTTCATACAGAAATGTCCTATCTAATCACAGTAAATTGAGATTAATTCCCAGAGGAATGCAAAAATTTTCCTCACAAAGGCCCGGTTGCAAAAAAGCCGGTTAAATTTTATTCCAGAGGAATTTTTCAAACCAGAGAATACCATTTCAAACAGATGGATCCACTGGAATTAATCAGGACTGAAAATAACCCGGCTTTTTTGGATTGAATGATTACAAAAGTTCAACAGCTGAGTCATAATTTTGACACAGTCCCACACACATGAACTCACTCACTCACTTCCATCATCAACAGACGACGAAATAATTATTATCAGTTGTTCTTCCAAGGATGAATAATAATTATCCTTCCAATGTCCTTTTGATATCCTCGCAATCGAATTTTTATATTATCAACCTACTGTGTTGAATGAAAAAGACTAAGAAATTGTCAAAAAACCACTGATTTATTGATAATTAGAAAGACCGGTTTCGGTTATTACACCATTGTCAATCTCTGAGTTTATCACTGATTTATTGATAATTAGAAAGACCGGTTTCGGTTATTACACCATTGTCAATCTCTGAGTTTATCAGAGATTGACAATGGTGTAATAACCGAAACCGGTCTTTCTAATTATCAATGAATCAGTGGTTTTTTGACAATTTCTTAGTCTTTTTCATTCAATATGAATAATTACCACAATATCAACTTCTCAACTACACAAAAAGTGAACCTACTGTGTTCTGAATTTCGTGAGAATCGTTAGAGCCGTTTTCGAGATCCGGTGAAATACAAACATCTAAACATATAAACAGAAATTGCTCGTTCAATAGAATATGATAATATAATATGTCATTCAGACTATTTACAAATTGACACAGGAGAATTTACATGAGAATAAATCTCATTATTTGTGTTTCACCTCATTATAATCTCCGATCAGACTGTAGCAGCTTATATTCTAGCAATATTGCACCTCAGCATGCACATCAGAGAAGAAAGATGCTACCAGGTTATCGACTAAAGCACATCTGAATTGGGACGAAACTATTCATAAGTTATTCCTCATTTTGAACGTTGAAGCAACACATTGTTTCATCAACGCACTCTTTATCATACGAGTATGCTCATAAATTGTGAGATGAAAGAGATATCAAGTGGGAGAAGTAGAACCTACACTTGGACGAAGAATTCCAAGAGGAGAATTCTCTCAACAGAGAAAATTATAGTTTATTGTATACATTTGAATAGGGATTTGTGAGAGTTGTATAAGACACACGTTAGTTGAAATTTCAATCATGAATGTTTTCGATTGATTCTCTCTTTATCGAGAATGTTTTTGGAAATTCAATGAAAAAACTAGAGAATCCAGTCACCACCTGTATACTTGAACTCTGTACTCATACTTCATACTATTTAAAGTATACTGTAACTGATTGGGAGCAAGAACAAAATATGGATTGATCCTTGTCAGCATGGAATAATATTCATTGTACAAATATTATTGGAGCCTCTACCAAATTCAACCAAAAAAGAATCTAGTTTGTAAGAGAATGGTAAACAAAAAATAAAAATGATAACACGGTGAGGGGGATTGATAAAGAAGAGTGATGCAAGATAAGCTTGTGTGCATGAGCTGAAAAGAGAAGAGAGATATTTGAGGAGTAAAATATTTGCATGTGTTTACTGTTTGGAGTTCACGTGTATGTGTGTGTATGTGTGCTCTTCGAGTTTGAACTAGCAGTTCCACTTGTCTGCATTTTCCCTGCTACCCTCTCTTTTTTCCCTGTTTGCCTCTCTTTTTCCCTCCCCAAAATCCCCGATGTACAAGTGGAATTAACTGCAAAAGATAAACAAGAACAGGCAACATGAATCTGCTTGCCAAACTCGTCGCTTATTTTCTAAACACTCCAAGTTCCTCATATTCTCGTTCATACTCCGTTAGTAACTCTTCACCTGCACAATTTCATCGTTCACCAGTTGAATGAAAAAGTGGAAAAACATCACAGAACTGCATAACCCTTTGAACGTTGCCGCTTCCCTGGAATATGAATTTGCTCTTTTCAGCGTTTATTGGAAAAAATAAATTGAAATTGAAAAATGTTCAATTTTCATACTCAATATTTGTTGTTGCTCCACTCTATTGCGCTTAGAACTTTTTTGATGAGAGCACAAGTATTTCTGTTATGTTTTTGAAAAGGTTCTTTCAAATTCAATATACGCGAGACAGAACAGATTTCGAATTAATATCACATGATAATGGAAATTCTATTTTGTTCTGAAGCTTTCAAAGGTACTGGTGACGCATTCTTGTTTTATCTCACATCATGATATTCTTTTCATTTTTTTATCATCAAAACAATGATATTACATTGCATGATATATATTTTTCAATTATTGTAATCATATGAATTCCAGAAACTGAACTCCTGAGTAATTCACAATTCCGTTGATTCGAAAGACATGGAATTCGAATCAATAACTTTGACTTTGACAATAACAATGACTCTGCTGGTTGTGCCAAAACATGAGAGATTTATTATAACTTACTTATTGTCTTATTGGGTATCTTGGATTTTGGCAAAATGAAAATATTCTATATTCTATAATATTCATGTAGTGGATAATGTTCCAAACAATGATAATTTCGAATAATTATTAATAACAAGAGCTCCAGAGATACAATAAAATGAGAATAGTACCTTCTTCAGGAAACGCCTTTCACTTTTCTCCAGAAACAACTTTTTTTATTCATAAAACCATGAAAATCGATTCAAAACACTATGAATTTCGGAACTTATCCAATCTTCAGGTGAAAAATCAGAATAATTTCTTATTTTACTGTTGAAGAATGATATTGGAAGTGTTGAAGCTTGTCAGATGTTTTCCACGAAAGAGTACAATCAGAAAATCAGAATTGATCTTATATCAAATCATTATGATATTATTTATAATAATATGAATGACTCTAAATTTGTATATCATGCGCAGCTATTTAGCGGTGTCTATCTTCATCGCAACCTACTCGTTATGTTCACACCTAAAGAATATTGCAGTCTATAGTCTGTATAAAATAAGTTGAAACTTGGAGAAAATATTCGTGTTGCAAAATTTCAAACTTTTCATGCAATCCCTCACGACTTGATGTTTTGTCATATACTGCAGAAGCATTGTTGCTTTCTTGATGTAGTTTTATATGACAGATAAGTGAAGTGAAGTATTGAATTCAACACAGTCGATGCTAAGTTGTTAATTTGAATATTTTCTCGGACTGTTTTCATTCTATTTGTTTCTTTTACGTTTGTTACAATACTTTGTGTTCTAACCTTCCGGCAGTCGCGCTCTTCTCAATAACACGAGCAGTCGCGTGTTGTATTTTGTACAACATCCAATTTTCCAAGTGTTATGTACTCTGATTACTGTCAAAATATATAAATAAATTGTATAATTTATTACTCTCTCCATCTTCGTAGATTATTTGACGCCTATGAACATTTGGCTGATTACCATTTCATAGCCCAATAAGGTACATCAAGCAAAGCCATCAATTCTGTATTATTGGTTCGTTTACAGTCCCCGTATACAGTGTTTCCTTATCTTATGCACAGTGCGACTCATGCACTGTCGCGACTAAATGACACCTAAAGACTGAACCATTGCTCAGTTCATACTGCAACTCAGTGGAGTGATGGGGGGAAAGTTTTGGAATGCATAGGTGACTCATTCAATTTTCAATTTTATTCATTCACACACACACACATATGATACATCAATATGAAATAAAAATTAATTACATCAATAAAGAAACATTACAGTCTAAAATAACATAAAAATGAGAACACATTACAATTCACTGACACTACCCCATTCAATAGTTTTGTGCAACAAAAAAACTGACACTGTTGAAACTGTTATATATACTCAGTTATACTGAATGACGTAGGACTCGGCTATTGGATAACCCGCTTCGCAGCCTCTAGAGACCACTGTAACCCGATACGCAGGGCAAGTATCGTTTGCCGATCGCCGGCTACGGCCACCCTTCTGCATTAACGCCGCTGAATTATATTACGCTGCTAATACAAAGTTTAAAGATTCAGACGATAAATAAGGCGGTGATTACACGCTGTAAGAGCAACCGGGTCCAGAGGGAGAGAGAAAGGTTACTGGGGTCGCTACTACGCTGATGCAAAGGGCGAGGCTCCCTTGCCAGAAAGGGTTCAACGTTATGAATGGGGATAATGAACCTGACTCACACACACACAAACACAAACACGTGCTTATTCTAGGAGTCGGTTCTAGATGAGGGAAGTGAGAGAGTTATTAAGTGGCTGACTGAGAGGGAATGAGCGGGAGTAAGAAAGTGAGAGAGATATAAAGATGGATGGATGGAGAGCAAGAAAGAGCGAGAGAGAGTGAGATAGAGTGAGAGAGAGTGAGAGGAGTGGGTGAGAGAGTGTGTGAGAGAGAGTGTTGTGAGATAGTGTGAGAGAGAGAAGAGAGTGTGTGCTATGGAAGGGTTAGTAGTTGTGAAAATTAGATAGTGCCTACTCTGCAGTTTCAAATTGCGCTCATACATGAGAAGAAGAATATGTACAGCCTGAATAACAGGATAGGATGAGAGAGATGAGGTGAAAGGGGGGATGAGGCTGATTAGAACTGCATTGGAAGAGGGGTGTATTGATAAAATTATAAAACAATATGAAAAATCTCAAATCACCCTTTATTTTTAAAAAACTTGATAGTTTAACTTTAATAGATTAAACTATTTTGAAGTTTTTTAAAAATAAAGGGTGCTTTAAGATTTTTTATATTGTTCTATTTATTTAAAAAGCATCCCATGTGAATGAAGTATTTTTTGATAAAATTATATTTAAATATACTATAACGAGATTTTAATTTCTGTTTCAAATCAATTTTAAGCGTGGAACTTCATAATATCCATGGGATTGGATAGTTCAATGGAATAAGCTCATTTGAGTACAGAGTTTCCTCATAGACAATAGTTCTACAATTATTATTTTCACAACTAAAATTCAACATGGAAACAAGAATTTGCGTTTTGTGACATGAATATTAAAATATAGAACTGATGTGAAGTTGTGAATGATGAGTGTGACACAATAGTCATTACTGTGTAATTTCAATCTATTCAAGTGTAATGGTTCGAGGAACGTTTAGTGAGTTAACATTCAATTATTGGATCTGCATGATTAGAGTTCAATCACTGACACATCTTCAAGTAACTGATTAGTAGCTATTGAATGAAAAAGACTAAGAAATTGTCAACTACACAAAAAGGATAGTAGCCAGATTATTAGATAGTATCTTACTTTACTCCAGAATCTTTTGGTCCAGTATTTTACTTTATTATCCCATCTTGATTAACTTAATCTTATTCATGAAGCCTGTGTAAAGCGGTTTTTTACTCGCCTCACATACGTAGAGTGAATCTTGCACTGAATCAACGGTGTTGAGGTTATAAATTTTGTAACAGCGTGCGTGGACGCTAAGTATACACCAGACTGATTGGTTCACTACAAGATTCAATACAATTGTCGGAATCGCGGGAGGCCTAAACACTCGCACACCCTTGATTCTTCTTATGACAGATTGTATGCTGATGAAATTTTTATAAGTAGTGTAGCGATCGCTAAACACTGGATACGGATACCTTAAAATTATTACCTGTGATGAAAGAGCATACAAAATCATACAGGTCGAGCAAAAATCCCGATGTAGATAATTTACGGGACTGCGTCTCTAATAAGTTCCGAAGATTAAGATAGGGTGCAAGGACCAGATATCGTTCGGAATATATTTCGAGAACAGAGTCTTGTCGGGTTTTAAGCTCTATTGTAGGAAATTATATGATCTCCGGTTGCATCTGCTGTACAGTTGATGTATTCGCTCCTAAGTCGAGGTTGGTAACAGATAAAAGCTGATATATGAGCAGGTAAGGACAGAGAATAAATATCTCGATCTGACCCCACTCACTACATCCACTTAGACCTGTTCCAAAATCCAGCTCACTTCAATTATTTCACTGATCGTATTCGATCAGTTCTTGATAATATAAAACGTATCAGACACAATAATTGACAGGCTTAAGAAATAATCGAACTCAGAAGACGAATTAACAAAATTGAAATATATTATAATAAAATATATGATCACACAGTGCAGATTCAGAATTTGATTTACAGATTGATAATAATTTAGCATTAACAAAAGAGTTAAAAATTTTCTTGTGCTTGCATGACACTATGCATGATTCGACAGAATTTTACAATTGATAAAATTTAACAGTTTTGAAAAAAATAGTGAAAATATTTTAAAAATGCTCGGGGTCGTGGTTCTGGCAGCGGAGGATAGTTAATTAACTACAAGTTCTTATAAATACTATATTGAATAAATTCTAGGCTCTTAACGACTAATAAGCGCTTGTCGGCGTGGCCAATAATTAAACGAAGAAAAATTTATATTTCTGCACTGTAATACTTTCGAAGCGTAGATTGGGGCCCCTTTAAACTTATAACTCACGTGAAACTCCTTGACGGTCGTGGTTTTCTTCTTTAGATCAAAATTGTTTGATCGGCAGCGGGTCCAGGCTTTGGTCTCAGCACGTGGGGAATTTTAATTTAAATATCTCCTTCACCAAATTAATTAAGGGATAATTTAACTTTAAACTTTTGATTTATCGATTGATGAAAATAGATTTACGAATAACATATAGAATAGCCTAAGAATATTGGCTCACAAATAAAACATATAAAATCGAACGAAAATTTTTACGAATAGGTCTTGGTAACTTTAACAAGGTCTGAACGGTGAGGATTTCAAAAGGGAAGTGAAGTCTTTTTTCTCAGCTTCTCGGCTAGAACTTTCTTTCTGAGAATCTCGGTGTAATAATTTCGCATGAAAATTTGCCATTGGTAGAACGATTGTGACGTAGACGTGACGTCAGTGGCAAGCAACAGAATATAATCCCTTAAATTATGATAATAATTCAATTTGTATAATTATTAAAACTGCTTAATCTCCTAGACATAGTTCCTCTTATACAATGTACATGTGCTAGCATTTATGTGATAGGGCAGTTTGTTGTCTGATAACAGATTAACATATGTTGTTTTCAAACGATCACCTTTTGGTGCTATTTCTATGCACTATGATTGGCTTAGGCTTGCCAAAGAGATTCAATCACCATGTGGTTCAGTTGAAACAATAATTAATATTTAATATTCTTATACAATTCTTATTAAGTTTGAGACTGTTGTAATTAATTTCTGCTGTTCTTATCAATAATATAATGTTCATGCTAGGACCTAGTTAGTTACAATAATACTTGACATTATAATATAATTTTTAAGTAATAAATAATTTCAACGATAATACATACATTTTATTTTTTATTCGAAATTCTTGGTCCTTTATTGATAGTTTTTACTTTTTAGAAATAATATTATAGCTTGCATGAATCTGGCATGGCATTTTACAATATGTTGAATCAGTCAGCTGTGTTTGAGCTGCTTTAAAACATCTGATCAATAGTAAACAAAGTGTAACCTCAAAATTCAATGAGCAATTCAATAAACGATTCGTGCTCAATTTGCAGAATGATTATAATTTTATTAAATAATTCTCTAGAAAATATGCAGTACAGAACGGTACTCTTATCTGATGTACAGTTACTGATAAGGAAGCTTTATCGCTCGGTCGCTAACTATTCCTTTAGCAAATTCTTTCATTTTAAGAAGGGTAATCACAATTTTTCTCTCTTCTCATGAGGTCTATTTAAAAAATTCATCACACCTGATACAGTATTTGAAAGCTTATACTGGGTTTTGAAATTTTGTTCAAATAAGATTCTTTATACTCGTTACTCACTTGTGAAATTGAAGATTAACTTCACTTCCATGTTACGTTGCGACATCAACGTAGAACCTATGTCAAATCCGATCGTTTGAATGAGATTCTGAGCACAGTTCGACATTAGGATAAAATGATTGGGTCTCGTAACAAGTCTTTACATATATGAATGCATTGTTCACAAATGTATCACATAGTACATAAATTTCAATTCTTCTCTCCACTCATGGAATCATCTTGAATGAAAATGTTTGTATTGACTGATATTCATCTCCTCATCATAACCTAGGCTAAGAATACTTCCAGAAAGTTGCCTTTGTAAATAAAAGAATGAATGAAGATGAATAAATAGGAAATGACTTAATCATACGCCTAGGATCAGATAACTTCTGAAAAGTTGTGTTTGTGAATGGATGAACATAGTACATATTCACATTTTTTCTCAAACCATTCATCCCGTAACTTGAAACGTTTCTCGAACCATTACACTTGGATAGATTAATATTACACAGTATTGACTATTGTGCCACACTCATCATCCACAATTTTCCACGAATATGAAGCTTCTTATTTGAACAAAATTTCAAAAGCCAGTAAAAATTATTAATCTCTTGTCCCATGCAACTCGAAAACTCAAATATTGATTGGTCAATATCACTACAATTTAAAACCACCCCACACATACGAATAACTTGAAGATACCTTACCCTTTGATGTTAGCCTGCATAAGATTCCAGTGCTCGCCCTTGTGAACTGATTCAAATTCTCTAATAGAATTTGATCAGAGGGGGAGATCACACCCTCATGTTTACTGCTTCCCGAAACTTGAATTACGAATATCCGCCTGTTTTATTGACTTATTTCCTCACATCCTTTCTCTCCCTCTGTCTCACTCTACAACCCTACCTCTCTCTCTGTCCCACTCTACAGAGATATTGGCGTTGATGACGATTTCCTTAATCAGGTTATCGACTGATTGGCCAGATAGGAAGCCGGAGAAAGAAGGGTTTCTCCCTCTGGTAACATAGTTGTCAAGTTTCTATTTGATTCCCCTTCTTTGTAAACGCGTCACCCATGCAGCCACTTTAGCTGCCATCCTTGTCACACCGGAATCTCACACTTCCGTTCTATGATTTTCCGAAATGAGGTGCTCACCCCTATGACGATATTTCGAGACCCTCTATCAATCAACGAGAGGAATCACCGACAAATCTACAGGTACACGATGGGGAGAATGAAGATTTTTGATAGCTTGTTAGAAAATCGGAAACTATGATGATAAAATGCATAAGTATTATAAGTATTATAATGCAACATGCATAAGTATTTATATTTTTTTCTGTAAGAGGTCTCAGAGTGCAATATTATCCACTCTCGCTCTACTCACGAGACTATTCTACTCTAAAAAAGATTCCACTCTCTATTCTCAGTTTTTATACTCTCTCTTTTTTCAGCACACCCTCTTTTTTCAATATCCCTCTGGTATTATAGTTAGTTGAATCGATCATTCGATTAGGAGAAGATGCAAATGGAATATCTGAGACTCGTAGAGAAAGAAAAGTATCAAAGTGGGAAACATGAGCAACAAGCAGATAAATTGAGAGGAGAAAATATTTAGAGGAGACACGAAACAATTTTGAGATGCTGTAGCAAAAGGAGATGAGAGAAAGAGATGTGAAGCAGGAGATGTAGATGAAGATGTATGAAAACAAGAAGCAGGTGAAGAAGAAGAAGGAGAAGGAGGAGAAGAAGGAGGAGAGAAAGAAGAAGAAGAAGTTGAAAAAGAAGAGTAGGATAGTCGTCAGAAAAATGTCTACTATAATATTAGTCTACAGTATAAAAACTAAAATCCATGCTGAAGAGAGAAGCTCGTCTGTCAAAGGACTAGTTTGAGAAAAAACACAATAACATAAAATAATAGTCACTAAAAAAAATACTATAAAAAAATCTACGAGAAACATCTTTGAAGGAGGGAGTAGTTGACATTAATGGAAATTGAGTGATTTTGGGGGATCAAGAAACCTGTTAAAATGTTGAAGATAAGGTGAGAAGGAGGAGAAGAAGAAGAAGAAGAAGAAGAAGAAGAAGAAGAAGAAGAGAAGAAGAAGAAGAAGAAGAAGAAGAAGAAGACAGAAAAGGAAAAAAGAGAAAAAGACAGGAAGTAGGAAGTAGTATTGGGAGAGGTTGAAGTTAGTAGTAAAAGGATCAGAGAAAGATGGAGTGGCACTCGCGTATGACTCTTTGCTGCAAACTGTTTTGAACAAGTTGATACGAATTTGAAGCAAGCCACAGGTCGGGTGTGTATGAGGTAGGGAATAAAGGGATGTTTCAACCTGCCTTAGCCCCTTTACCGATCGGGATCAGGTGATTATTCGAACTGTTTATCGAGGCTCGTCACCATCTGTTGTGCTAGCCACTGGTCAGAGACTCCTTTGTGCTTAGAGTTTGTGCGTTGCAGCACACAGACCTTCCCTCTCGCTCCAACCAGTGGTGTATCCTCACCTTTCCCTACTTGCTCATTCTCTCTTTCTCTCTGTTACTCAGACTGGTGTATTTACATCTCCCTCTACTAACCAGACTGGTGTATTTATATCTATTCGCCTTTGCAACTATCTGTAAACAGTGATCAGCGATTGGATGCTCGCTTCAAATGAACTCATCCTTTCCTTTCTCTGTTTATCCTCACTAATCAACACTTCTCGCTCTCGTTCTTTCAGCTGCGATGAACCCTCGGTTGAAAATGTTTCTCAAAATTACCGCCAAACTTTCAATAGTACACTTGCAGAGAGGAATGTAATGGATGAAACATACTAAAGGCTTCTGTTTTAGTAAACGCTGGAAATACAAGTTTTATTGCAACATCGAGATTGCAAAGGAGTATCTGTTTGAATTCAATGGATGAAGGTCACAGAGTTGGAGGTTCCATATACTTGTCCAGTGATACCGTACCGGTGGTAATATCTTGGAAGCATTAAGCCAGCTACACACACATCGATTCTTGGACGTACGATTTTTTGCCGTTCCTATAAATTCTATTAGATCAAACAGATGATGTTTGTCAAGTTTCGATTGATCTGATAGAAGTCATAGGAACGGCAAAAAATCGATGTGTGTGTAAATAGCTCAAGCTTTGAATATCAGGAGATTATTATAAGTGTGTAGAAAATACCATTGAGTGGATACTTATAAGACGATAAAGATGTATATTAAGTGTGTCTGAATTTGAGCACCAATCCTTAGATTTTCTTTAAAAGAAAAGGTAGACTCTCCTATCCTGGGATATGATAACTTGAATCAACTCATCTAGACGTGTTCAAAGAGATGATTGAGTTGTTAAAAGCATCCAAATTGTGAGCTAGAACAATATTGTTGTATGACTCCCCAATTATCAGAAACCGACGCAAAATTTTCATCTATCTTCTATCTATCTATATATATATAAAAGCGAAATGGCACTCACTCACTGACTGACTGACTCACTCACTCACTCACTCACTCACTCACTCGCAAAACTAAAAATCTACCGGACCAAAAACGTTCAAATTTGGTAGGTATGTTCAGTTGGCCCTTTAGAGGCGCACTAAGAAATCTTTTGGCAAAATTTTAGCTCTAAGGGTTGTTTTTAAGGGTTTAAAGTTCGTCTCTTAGCATGTATATTCTTCTTCTCTCAATCTCTTAATTATAATTGGAATTTCCATATCATATGTTACTATAGAACTACAATCTAGATAGAGTACCTCTTCGAAACAGTTGTTAACTGGCAACTAAATTAATAATTTTGTCAGGTTGGCATTAAGTTGAGTTGCCTTTGTTAGGTTGGCACCAAGTTGAAGATTCAAATGCATTTATCGCGGAAAAATTGATTGGGCACTGCTACTTCAATCCTGGGAATATTATATTACTAGCCGTCAGGCTCGATTCGCTCGCCATATCCGTTTAGCCAGAAGTTTAGTCTGGACCCCCGACTGGATTGTCCTAACATATGATAAAAATTCTCAAATGAAAAATGCAGGCGAGCGAAGCGAGCCTGCTGATCTCATTCTTGGACGATCAAGTCGGGGGTCCAGGGGGCGGAGCCCCCTGGCTAGACGGACAAGGCGAGCGAAGCGAGCCTGACGGCTAGTGATTATTATATAGACAATCGAAGCTCACTTAATTTCTGTATATAATTTATATATAATTTTTTTCATTTGTTGCCATTATAATGTAGCGTCAGTATGCAATGGGTCTTGTAAGACCTGGTAATACATTGTAATTTGTGATAAAGAATCCATGAAGAATCAATCAATCAATAAAGCTAATGAGGAATCTGTCTGATGATTAGGATTGATAAGGATCACTCCATTGGAATACAACGAGCATGAACCTTTGCAGCTCTCAATTTTTATAACTTCAAACATTTTATATGATATTAGCCAACTCCAGTCATGTTGTTGCAATGAGCTACGAATCACTATTTATTATTGGTTTCACAAGTTCCTTCACTCAATATTCTCAAATCAGATATCATTCATTGTGAGTACTGAGTTAAGAAATTTGCAATAGTGATAATTGTGACTTTTACATGGAATTTGGTTGAATGTGAGAGTGGATTAGAATCAATCGTCGTTCATTCATGAAATTCAAATAAGTACTGCATTCAAACCCTTTCTCTAACTACATTACTGAATAAAAAATACAATATTATTTTATTGTTTGATGAGTGAATAATACAATAGAATAAGCGTACTTTATCAAGGTAGTACTCCAATCGAAATGGTTATGAGCACTCATCCAGCATTTCAAACTAATGCTTATAAGTATTATGTGACAGGAAGATGAGTTTCACTTTTTCTTTCCAGTTCTTATGACCCTGTTCTTGAGAAGACATTTTAGAAGAAGCTTTCAATCTCGACACACCCCAACACTCCATTTCTCAGTTGTAAGCTTCTTGAGAAATACAAAATCACGCTGGCATCGGCCTTTGAAGCCCTCAATAGCATCCACCCTCATGAGCATCAGACAAGTAGAGTTTTCTGTCAATCAGCAGTATATTCAAGTGTCTATTGACTAACACTCCACACCTTCTTCGAGGGGGAACAAATTATATTAGAATGCGACTCGAGGAGCTGTCTGTCGTCCACTAGTCTTTCCGTTTCTTTATTGACATGTGGTTTGACATGGTCATTGTACTCAACTCAAAGTCATATCCAACGTATCAGATAAGATTTTTATGGACTCATCTTCAAATCAAAAAGTATTGTGCAGATTTGTTATCAAGGTGTGAACACTGATTCTTTATTCTTTATTCTTCATCGATTAATAAGTACTTCATCAAAATTATTGGGAGAGAACAAATAAGGTAACCTTGTGCCATTCCTCTCCCAAAATTTAGATAAGGTGACACGTAATCCGAAATAGGTTAAATCTTAAAGCTGCTCACTTCGCAAAATTATCAGTCCTTAATTATTCCCACTACGTAGATTTCTGAATTTAGATTCTTCAAAACCAAGCATAGAAGAAATATTTCACATTATTATCACCAAAATAGGAAATATTCACTTATTAAAGAAATAATTTTGCAGGACGAGAAAACAAACTTGATATTCTAGAAAGCACAGCTCTTGGATTGTTGAACTGTCTTTGTATTTCTACTTGTATTTGTATTTTTCCTCCTGATTGAGATTTCTCCAAATCAATGTTGAGGAACATGAGGATGTACTGATTCTAACAACTGATTATAATATCTATCACTTAATTCAAATAATTGTACACAGTTGAGTTCTCAATATTTCAATATTATTTTATATCGAATATTTCAAAATCAAAATTTGGGAGTAGAATAGTTTTTTGCCTAGCCTGTTGTTCTTTCCGAATCATATAGAAATGATTCCTCATTGTAACCACAAATAAATAAGATGAAGTGAATGATTGAAAAATAAAATAATATGGATACCAGATACCAGATTTCTGAGCTAGGGACTTAGCTGAGTCCTAGACTTTAAACAGCTGGAGTCAGAAAATTAGCTTTCCAAAACGGGGCGTAGTCGCAGTTTTTGTAACAGTAGTCGCAGTTTTTATTTTCTCATTTCTATAATTGGGAACGTTTTTCCTTGAGAAAATAAAACATTCCTAAATAATTGAAAATAGCTGAAACTTTACACTATTTTCTCATTATTTTATTTTGTGTTTAATTTTCTAGTTTTTTAAAATTTATTTCAAACATAACTTTCACAATGACTAAGACTACGCCCCGTTCCGGAAAGCCAATTTTCTTACTCCAGCTGTTTTAAGTCTAGAACTTAGCCAAATCCCGAGCTCGGAAACTGGCCCTTAGTAATGTAATGGTACATATTCAAGCCATTAGCTACAGATTCCAAGATTGTCTATTTTTTCTATGGTAATTGTCATATAAATCAGACTGGTTACTATTCATTTGAATAATACGTTGAGTACTTCTAATAACCTCTACTAATTAGGATTTTGGGAACATTTATTCAAGAGTTGATCCGCTATTGACAGATCCTACCTTGATGGATTATTATAAAACCATTTCAACTGATTCTTTCATAGACCAGACAACAAATGCTCGAGAAAAAATTTAAGCACAATTTTTGACTTGAGGATAGTTAGCTTTCATCTCTGTGATTTTTCGCTGACCTGACCATATGAAATAAGTTGACAATATTTACAACAGCTGTTGTAGCTATGGTGAAAGTGATATTTTCGAGCTCAAAATTTAAGTGATTTTATTCTATATTTTGTGAATATTTGAAGTTTGGTTTTTGTTTTAACGGAAGTTTCATTATCAATCTATCTAAATTTGAAATTCTTTGTTTTATTCTGATTCATAGTTTCAGATTGAAGATTTGGTGTTGAAATTGAAGTGAACATAACCTTCATAATATTTGGACGATTTGTGACAAAATCAGGAAATTGAGAAAGTTTTGGGCAATAGCCTGTTTTTCCTTTTCCGACTATTGTATTGTTCGCTCTATCTAATAAATAAATAAATATCAAAAGTAATTTCTTCAAATTGCAAGAAACATCAAAGGAAGAGTCACGTATTATTTTAATTGATAGACAACAGTCTGACACAGTCATCTCCACATGGATGAAGAAGGATTTACATCAATTTCTGATTGAATCTAAAGCTCAGAGTATGTCAGGTATCTAAACGTCAAAGTCTGTAGAAAGAAGGTTACTCTATCAGTACTCTACCACACGTGACGTCACGCATCCCCCACCTCTTCGAATCTTGGAGCTGTAAGTGATCAACCTACGGTCTACTAACGTTGCCAAAACTCATAAAGCTTCAAATGATTTGTATGACGTGTCACGTGGTAATTTAAAACCACCAAATATTTTTAAATGAGCCAATGAAATGTAATAGAACTATAAAATTGGAAAGAAGGTTAGACCTAGTCAAAGGATAAAACAACTCAAATCGAGTATTATTAGCGATTAGGAGTAATAGCATTATCAACAAATGATAAGAAAACATATATTATTGTGATTTAATAATTATGAGAACCCATTGGTAAGATCAAAAAATTATAAAGCGGCATACTTATTATTGGCGGATTAAAAAAAAATAAATGCATGAACATTGAGGTTAGAGTTACTTGTTTACATTTTGAAAAGAATTAGTCGATCTTGGATAAATCAATAATTATTAGAATCAATACTGAGCAAATCAGCTGATTATTCGATCAACCCATATGACCGGTTGAATCATATAAAATTCACTCATAAAGGATATATTATGTATACTAAAGGAAGTCGATGTGTAGACTTACAAACAACTATTATTTCTGCATAAATATTTATTATAATCCAAAAAAAGCATGATAAATCAAGAGTATACAAAACTCATATAAAAACTAAATGTATTATCTATTAAAATCGTATGTTACGATTATTTATGATTCAATTTAAGTTTATCTTAAACTTATATTTGATATAAACTTATATCTACTCCATATATTTGTATAAAAACTTCTTTTATTAAATTTTTTCTATTATAAAGCCGAGGAAGCCCTGATTCCCAAGGCAACCAATTGTATTGAGTCTATTAAATTGAAGGCCAATCAGAGAGTAGCTTACAGAATTATTCTAGGAAGAGGCAAATTTTTCTGAAAACCTCCTTCTTCTGGCTTAAGATCCTGACCGGAGAGGATGCACATGGAGTTTAGGGTTTTTTCTTCTTCCTTTTAAAATTTTAAAACTATTAAGCCAGACCCTTTTTAATGTAAAGTATTTGTATTAAATGTTCAATTATATGTGAACTCAGTGCTGTCAAAGAGTTCGTAATTTGTAAAGATTCCCATAAAAATAGCTTTAATTCGAAAGAAACTTATAAAAATCTGGATCACGCGTTAGCCCAGCAGTGACGAAAAGGAGCCTACCTAATTAATTATTGGAAATAATTAATTCAATCCACGAGACCAGCTAGAACTTCAGTTCAGTGAGTGATAAGTCAAACCAAACGAGCTCGTTTTTTCTACGTCCAGTGGGGTAATTAATTAATAAAAAAGCGCTATTCCAATTAATTTGAATTAAAATAAAAAGTCACCACGTGTTGAACAATATCACATAGTCCATAAGAACATTTATGAATTTATTTAATATATGTAGGAAGCTTACTTCCATGCACAGCCCGAATTCATATAAATCCCTGAGATCTCATGTTTGAATATTAATTTATTAATTATAATTTTGTCAATTGAACAAAGTACATCATATCAAACCTATAGACCGAACAGGTTTTTATCTGCAGAATTTTATATTGATTGGAAGTATAAGTACCAGTATTAAATATAATATATTTATGAATTTGAAACTCACTATTGTGAATATTAGTAAAGCCTGTGATAATTATTCAGATTTTAGAAATAGATTATTTAAGTGAATTATAGATATATCGAATACTTTATGCATATCTTTTTTATGGGAATATATTTTGTGTTTTTAGTCAGCATACAAATCGTAGAAGTTTATTTTATCCTAGTTCATCTCGTGATATACAGTTTGAGCTGTTTTAATATCAACAAATATTTTGCAGCACTTAAAATTATTGAATCAAGTGATATTAATCTTATTCAGAGCACTCAATATTTATCATCCTTTGATGATACTCATCTCATATACCAGAATAAGTATATTAAGAAATTATATTAATAAGGTTCCAGTTATATCATATAAGGATCCAGAGAGCTTCCAGAACTGGCGTTGTAAGTTCTAAGGAATTTTGGAAGGGTATATTGGTGAATACTTGTATTCACGACGAGCGTTTTAAGAATCAACTAGAAACAACTATAGTTGGTCCTTATTATTCTCTAGTGATGCATGGTTACTGATAATCAGTCATCAAATATTCTTTTATTTTCCGTATTGGTATTCTTCAAGAACTTCATAGAAGCAGCGGTAAGAATTACCAATCACCGGTCACTGAACCTTATGGTGATTATTTGTATTTATAAAATTCATGTTTCTACCACTGAGCTAGAGCTGAGGTTTGAACCCAGTAATTTTGCGAGCCGGACGGCCTTAATTTTTGTGAATTATTCGCAAAAGAGGGAATTTAGAGACTGCTCTTATAAATATCAGAAACATCGTATCATCTGTGAAGGATTTACACTTAACAACTTCACATAATAATAGCTTCACAACGTGGGACTCTATCATAAGAGATAACCCCTCAGGAAGCACCATTTCACATAATATGGCACCCAACCAGTGGAGCGTGATGAAAAGCTTACCTACTCAATCTCACTATCAATGATTCATAAAATTATTGATAAAACTGAAAACTGCAAGAAGTATAATCTGAAGTTGATTCAACAAGATATATCTGATGATCTATTGTAAGTTCTGGCTAAAATAATTGAGTTGCTCTACAAATTAAAATTTTTCAAGCTGCATAAATACAGACAAACTGTATCACACGAGTTTGATAACATAATTCTCATAATAGAGAAAAATTGGATGGAAATTTCCATAAAAGTCTATAGTAAAATTTTGATTTTGATTTTTTTAATCTAGATATTGTATGCTGACCAGGGGTATAGATTATTTGAAATATAATCGCATAGCTACTAGTAAGGAAGATAAAACCCTACCTAAAATTTTAAGAACTATATTAGCGTAATCTGTCTATGTTGATAAGCGTACCTGTAGCACTCGAAGGTCTTTTCGTAATATATGTACATGACACTTGAAACTTTTAACACCACACAATTTTATCCAGAATAGGCACTATCACTGAATCCATTTTAATATTCCTGAAATTTGGCAGCACACTTGGCAATTTATTCGAAGTATTCCATAATATCGTCGCCATGGACCAGTCGCCGACCGATGTGGTTAGCCAGCCATCCGCCGCCATCAACCTAGAAAAACGCAATACCACATTAGATTCCTCAGTCGGTTATACTACCAATTTCATGACGAAAGATTTCATAAACGAATTCAAACTTATACTCGACCAAGCCTTAGAAGAAATGACTAAAAAAATACAAGAAGACATCTATGAAAGCGCTAAAACCATCCAGGATAAAATGGAAGAAAATACCAAAATCATCCAAAAAGATATCAAAACTGACCACGAAGGTGTTGAAAAGAGGGAAGAGAAATTTGATGAAAAATTTTCTGAATTCAAGGAAGAGACAAAAAGCATAGGAGACAGTAAAAAAGACATGCAATCTACTGCCGTAAACGACCTAGAAAATCATATTGATGATGTTATATATCAGTTAAACGATCAGCTGGATGAAGTGCCTAAAGAAATTGAGAAACGGGTAGACGTATTAAGTGAAGAAAGAGTCTCTAGACTAGCGACATCCATGGAAAATATTCCAGCCAGCAGAATACATTATATACCGATTGAACCAGTAAATAGCACTCAACCTTTCCAAAATCTTGGAAAATTTGATAATTCCTACCGTCACATGCAACCCAAACCATTTGTGGACCAAATAAGAGCCGTTCAAGAACTGACACCCACCTCTTGGTTAATGTGGCGTTTTCAACTGTCCAGTCTACTACTCGGCGAGCCGCTGATGTTTTTCCAGAGCCGGATGCGAGATATCAACAGCCTGGAGGACTTCATCTCCCAGTTCCTGCAACAGTATTGGAGTAAATGTAAGCAGATGGACGCACTATCAGAAATTATTTTATGCACTTACGATAGCAGAAATGGACAATCCTACACTGATTTTATAACAGATTTGATGAAGAGAAACTATCAGTTAGACGAATCTCTAGCTGATTCATCACTGGTCCACATATTATCAAAAAAGCTTCTTTTCAACGTTCGTATGACACTAGCAGTATCCTCAATTACCAGTTGCAAAGAATTAATGGAACATTTACACTTTATCCAATCCGTTACTTCTGAATCCAGTCAGGTAAACAATCGCACAAGAGACTCCAATCATTCTCTTCAACATGATAGCAATAGTTTCAGAAAAAATTATAATGGTGAGAATCAAATGTCAAATGCCGGAGCAAACACTCGATATCCAAAATACACTGAAAATATTAGCAGAGGTCAATCGTTTGAAAATAATTCTAGAAATAGATCTCCATATTACAATAACAAACAACAGGATAGAGGAGCACATTATAACAGCAGACATCATGGTATAGAAATAATAAACAGAAAATAACTTTCACAAATCAAGAAGTAAATTTCACAAAACAGGACGAAAATAATCAAATAGTAACAGAGCAAATACATCATATACAGTGGCATGCACAATAAAAACAGACCAACAACAACCTACAGTAAATCAACCACCAGAACAAATCCACCACCGCACCAGCCCGCCACCAAATAAAGAAGCCAAACATACATCAAAATCAATCTGCAAAAAGCAACCCATATTAAGCCTACTATTTCCCCCCGAAGATCTACCACAAAAAACCGCCGCCCACCATGAAATTAAAACACCCCGCAAGCATCAGCCTCTATTAGGCATACTATTCCCCACTGAAGAACCATCACCGCAGGAAGAGCTACCCGCCCCCGAGGAACACCAGGTTACAATAAAAAAATTACATAATATGGAGCCTACATGCAATCTACCCGTTTTGCACACCGAGCCTACATCCGCGCATCAATCGACCCCACCGAGGCACAACAAGGACGGGAAGGAAGACACCAGGGAGTACCGGGAGGACAACATGCAGGATCGGAGGAGCATGCACCGTAAGGCCCGGAGGCGGAAACGCCCGAGGCAGACACCGGACGACCGACTGCAGGACGGACTACCAGAGAAAATAAGTATGCACCGCAAGGCCCGGAGGCGGAAAGACAGGCGGAAGAAAAAGAAGTACCGCGCGCGACGATGGAGGCCGCATGCACGTTTCAAGAGGCAACGGAGGACACCGGACCGATACCAGGATGGAGGACCGGAGATCGACGGCATGCATCCACGGCACATTCGCTTTAAAGCAGAAGATCAGCGATGTGACCGGCAAAATGGACATAATAAATGGAAGGAAACTGGAGCTACTGGAAGGACTAATATGGATTCATACGGGGATAAAAACGGAACTGAAAGGAAAACTACGATTGAAACATGCATGGATGATAATAATAAAGTGGACTACGTATTTAGCTTGATGAAGGATAAACAGTGTTTAAGAAGAGTAAAAGAAATAAGAAATTATAATAAGAGAGTGAAAGTACCTGACCATTACATGTTGAGAGATTATATTGTTAAAGAAATGATAAATGTTCTGATGTATTGTATACTATTTGTTATGGCTGTGATATGGATAAAGGACTGCGTTATAGGTATGATAGAAAATATTATGTTGTTGTTATTAGAAGAATCTATTATTGATGATGGGAAAGGTAATATTATAAAAATAGTTATTGTTGTGAGCCTACTAATTTATAACGGACTGAAACCGAGAATATTAGATGAAAATAAGAGGAAAGATGAATTAAGACTACAGGATGAATCGGAAAAGAACAGATTAAAAGAAACTACCAATAATGAAACAAAGAATTGTTTGAAAAGGTATACAAGATACCGGGGTTTTATATTTATGAAGGATAAATCATCATCAGGACAGCCTCATCTATAAATAACAACCGGACAGCAGCCGTAACTGAACGTAATACAGTTCAGTTGTATGAAGAATGCAAACCAAATTTAACTTGGTGGGAAAATATTTCTAATCTCAAGCCGTATTATCAAGACAATAAGCGATAAGGATATAAACAATAATATTTTGATTAAACGTCACTGGCCTACCTGACAAGATATACGTACCAGACGAACGCCAACAATAAACTTAATTAGCAGACAAGTATCCACTTCGAATAACAACACCTGAAAATAAAGAAATAAAAAATTTAGAAACCATCTTTAACACCTTTCTTATTAGTGAAACAAGAGAATAAATAACTTCTAATGTTAAAAGCCAACTTACCGTCGTTTAGCCAGAAGAGACATCAAAATGGCGACAAGTGATGAACCGAAACCAATGGAAACCAGCTGTCCACTACGAAAACCAGAGTAGCCTAGTCAATGCCTATTAAATCATCTAAGTTGACACCCCCAAGAAAAATTCAAGTGTCATATAAATGTGAATTGTATGTAGAGATGTTATAAAAATATCATATTATTATTATTTAAGTATAAACTAATTAAGAAAATCACTAAAATTATCCGCCAAATGATCAAACCGCATAGTTACCACCAAAAGCATTAATCCAAAGTCTCAATGTATTAGATGAATAAGAAGTTCTTGTTGATAAAACCTACCAAAGATTATCCTTAAAAATATCCATTATAGGAAAGCAAAGCCCAAATTCTGCAAGAGAATGAAATGAAAATGTACAAGTCACTGTTCTATGTTGAGTGAGAAAAAATATTATATTCTGCAAGTCAGAGAATTACCAGTTTGTTAGGTTGGCAATGATTTTGCACAAACGTTCAAATGTGCTTCTGACCTGAGGGCGGAGCGTGGATTAGAAAAAAAAAAGTTTATATTGTGTATTGTGTGTAGAAGGAGATTGGCCGATGTAAGGCGTATGTATTTGAATTGAATTTATTTATTGTTGTTCCAGTTATATCATATAAGGATCCAGAGAGCTTCCAGAACTGGCGTTGTAAGTTCTAAGGAATTTTGGAAGGGTATATTGGTGAATACTTGTATTCACGACGAGCGTTTTAAGAATCAACTAGAAACAACTATAGTTGGTCCTTATTATTCTCTAGTGATGCATGGTTACTGATAATCAGTCATCAAATATTCTTTATTTTCCGTATTGGTATTCTTCAAGAACTTCATAGAAGCAGCGGTAAGAATTACCAATCACCGGTCACTGAACCTTATGGTGATTATTTGTATTTATAAAATTCATGTTTCTACCACTGAGCTAGAGCTGAGGTTTGAACCCAGTAATTTTGCGAGCCGGACGGCCTTAATTTTTGTGAATTTATTCGCAAAAGTGGGTAATTATGGGTAAAATTGCCTGAAATGCATCAAATGTTTTTCTGTGTAATTTTATTATTGATAAAAACCTTAATTTATTGTCAAATTGAATAAAAATGTTGTCCTTGGTTATAATATCTAATACTAATAATTAGCGCGTTGTGCTTCGTTGCACCTCTGCTCACTATAGCAGCCACAGCAGTCACTGTTACCAACTTCATTTTGATTTTGCTGCACTGTTGCTCCATATAACCTACTAAGTATTTTGCGTTGCCATGTTGCAAATCTGGAGTGCAGAAAAATTTTTCCCGCACTAGAGCGGAAAAGTGATTCTTTGCGTTCTGTAATCAGTGCAGCAATGGCCACTTTTCAACGTAACTGTAGGAAAAATAATTTTGATACTAGCCTACTGTACATATAAAACATAGATTGTTTATTCTATGATGCTGTGATCTCAAAGGGAGCAATGTGAAGCAAATGCCATTTCAATACCAACATTTGGTTATGCGCCATAATATAGATGATACCAATATACTTGGTACACTAATATTAGGATCAATATCAGGCACATAATCAGACATCAGGCACTACTGCATGATTGAGCCAGCACTGATTCTCACAGAAGCGCCATTGTTAATTACAATAATTGAAATGTCAGAGAACAATGCTCCCCGTTATAATCAAATATAATCAGATATATATCCGGTCGACATTGCAGCAAGGGAAGACTTGTAATGCCAATAATCCGATATCCATATTGAATTTGTCAATTCCGATCTGTATCCGAACGGGAAATCATAATCCTCTGTAATTGCGTATTGCTACTAATCACGACTTGCAAATCCGGAGCCTGCTGTTAACTTTTCCACGCCGAAATGCACTAATTGTTATGCATAGCATTCATTTGGCAGATGCCTCAATTCATTGCTTCACTGTTAATTCGTCCGAGTTCGAACTTGGTCGATTGAAATCTTCCGATTACTCTGCTGATCCCAATAGATGGGTAAAAGAGTGGGGATATTTTGATAGTACAGATGAATATGATTTGATAGTAGACTTGAAAAAGAGAGGGTATATTTTGATAGAGCTGATAGATTTGATTAGACTCGAAAATAGACTAGCATTAACTGTTAGTCACAATGAGAAATTTCATTTTCCCCAATCGAGATTTTCACTACTAGTATATGATAATAATGATAATATTCGTATGGCTTTTATTGGTGGGGAGTTCCTAATGGATGGAAGGAAGTTCCACCTCGCCTGGATATATCATTTGAGTCATCAATGGGCCGTACGACTGTCATACTTCAGCCGGGACCGACAATTAACGTGCCCATCCGGGAGTGACCTGTTCAAAAACTTTTGCCTCTGAGTGGGGTTTGAGCCCGGGATCTCTAGGTTGCTACGCAAGCACTCTATTCACTAGACCACGGATCTCTATTAGTATCCATTTCCATGACAATCAAGTTCAAAGATATGATTTTCATCGAAGATCAAGAATCACTTCGTGCAACCTCGTGTTTCAAAGTACAATCTTGAACATGTGCTTCATAGTCCAGGCAATGAATGCTCGAAAAAGGGTATAGAGGGAAATGTTTGGAAGACAATTTTTAACCCCGCAGTTCTGTTTAGGGTAGTAAGGAGGTGAACATATCAAAAGTACCCACCCCTATCACCTGTGCTATTGGGGTGGGGAAGGTTTGAAAGTACCATTTTTTGGTTTCTCGCATAAAACTCAAAAACCAGAATCTTAAGGACTTGACTGTCATATAACAAATTGAAGCTTTAATACTTTCCTACAATATTCATCTCACAACATTTTTAATATCTCCTCTGGCTCTCGAGTTATCCGCTCTTGAAGGTGTGACATTTTTGAAAAAAACACGTATGCTACCAATTTCTTTCCATTTCTTCTGTTTCAAAAACTTTCAAAAATCGATGGAAAAAATCCATTTCTATTATGAGCTTATAGAGCATTACATTCTCTTCAATTTGATGTATAATTTTACACTTTTACGAATTCCCCTAAATCTTAACAGCTTTACTGTTGTGTGTGAAATCTCCATTCTTGCAACAATAGAAGAATTTTGATAAGAGAATTTGGAAAGAATGTTTTAAACAAATTTTTTTACTTTGTAGCTTTGTTGAGACTAGTTAGGAGAACATATCAAAAGTCCCCATTCCCATTCAAAAATTTCACAGCTTCAAGAGCGGATAACTCGAAAACTATAAGAAATGTTGTAGAATGAATATTGTATGAAATTATGTAAGCTTTAATTTGTTATATTACAGTCAAGCCCTTAAGTTTCATGGTTTTCGAGTTTTATGCGAGAAACCAAGAAAAGACACCTCAAAACCACCCCCACCCCTTAGCACAGGAGGCTTTTGATATGTTTACCTCCTTACTACCCCAAACAGAACTGCGGGGTCATAAATTATCTTCCAAACATTTCCCTCTATACCCTTTTTAGAGCATTCATTGACTGGACTAAGTTCTCTAAGATGAAATATTTATTGATTCGAGAGGACATGATTGTGCATCATCTAGTTCTGGAAATTAATATACTTCTCCCTGTGATGATTCAATTCATCTAATGGAACTCTCTGTTTGTTGAATTATCTTGAAAATATACGCACTCCTCAGTTTGCTAAAATAAAATATTGATAAAACCGAGAATATTGTTATTATAAGAGAGGAACAACGGTATCTTGCAATATTATTGGTAAGAACCAAACTACTGTACAACTATTTTCAAGATTTTCATACATTCTCTTTTTCATAATAGAGATACCCATCTATACGTCATGTTCTCTATTTTGACAATTTTAGCGAAGTGATGCAACAATTTCTATCAATCTCTGGTATAGATGATTTTCTTGAATTTATATAGGCTGCCCTCATCTTCAAAGTGTAGTTGCATCTCTCACAACCCTCTACCCTCATGGAACTCACACGAAGAGAAATGGAAGATTATCACAGAGAGCAGGAGTCAGTCCCAACCTTGGATTTTCATTGAGCATGATGCAGAAGCCAAATCTACACCGACTGAGAGAGAGTGACTGGGAGAGGAAGAGAGAAATGCATGAAGCCAAATCCACATTTGTGCACCCTCCAACAACACATTCACTTCCATCCCCTAATCCTTTTTCACGTGAAAACTTTCCAAAAAATACGCTTCCCTTACACTCTCACTACTTCAAGTCATTTCTTCATACTCTCTCTCTCTTTTTTCTAGTTCTCTCCTTGTCTATCGCTTCACACTTCCGTCAAGGTCTTTCTCCTCTTACCTTTCCCTATCACTCTCACTATACTTTGGATCATTTCAAAGATCTTCTGATTTACTATCTCTTTTCTCCAACTCCCTTCACACTTCCATCAAAGTCTCCCTCATCTTATCTCTCTCTATCACTCTAACTATACTTCAGATCATTACTTCTCATTTACTCTCTCCTTTCTCCAGCTCTTTTCATCGAGGTCTCCCTCCTATTACCTTGAAGATCCTTACTCACCTTTACTTCTTGCTCTTTCTTCTCTTCTTCTTCTTTTTCTTCACGTCTCCTTTACTCTTCAGTCTTCTACAGTTGTATCCGTCACTGCCCACCTCGTCTGGAGACTTCCCTGCTTGAGAAGGCTTCAATCTAACTCTCTCTGTTCCTTTCCCACTCTCTCTCTCTCGTCTCGACGACCGCATCAATCTTTTTCACTGCACCCCATCAAGCTGAAGTCTTCCGGTGCCTCCGTTTTCCGTCATTCACCGTACGTTATCGAGATCGCCATTTCTCTTCCTTTGTACGGAAGACTTGCTCTTTCTCCCTCTCACTCCCTCTCATCATTCTCCCACCACGTCTCCTCTCACCCACACCGACCAGCACTCATCACTCGCACACGCTCGAATCAAGAAAAGCTTACTAAACGATCTGTAAACTACAAAAGGTGGGCGAAATACATAACTCACGTAAACGATCTCTATTTGGTGGAATTTTTCTTGTGGTTATTTGTATTGAGCCGGAGAATGAACACATGTGATAGCATCTTGAAGCAATACTACAATGTCAGATCGATAGAATACGGTGTGAGTGGATTTTCACAGATTACATTACGACTTTTATTTCTCTTCAGAATCTTGTAGAAACCTCTGGTTTGAGGTGAACCACAAATTTTGAAATCAATCACCTGAGTAATCAATTAGCAACTCTTGTACAAGTAATTGTATCTTGCAGATTAATACGATCAATATATCTGAATGCTGTCAAGTATTTATTGAAAAATAGAGGTATATGTGGAGTGTAAGGTAACTTGACTACCAAAACTGATATTCATTCATTTAATATTGATTACAAAGTACGGGATATAAAAGCAATTACCCTGGGAGATAACATTTTCTATACATGATGGCATTATACTCCATCAACCAAGTCTACTTCACCTATCTATGCTATACAGATTAGGCTATATTTATTTTGTAATCAGAAAATTAGTGGAAGCATCAGTCGAAACATTATGTATCATTGTTAAATTGTAATTTAAAATGTGAAAGTGGCTCATATTCCAGCTACATTTGGACTGTTATATGAATCAGAATTGGATATTCGAAATTGAATATATTCAATTGGATTCAATGGAAATTTGAAATTGAATATTCAGTTTTTGGCATGAGGCTCTGGCATTTTCTGGAAGTTATACAATTCTGAATAATCGAATTATCAAGGAATTGAAAATGAATCAATAGAATTCAATATAAATTCACAAATGAGTAACTACATTCCTGAGTATTATGACCCTGAATGATTGAATTAATAGAAAATGAATGAATGATTGGAAATTATCACATTGAGAAGCTGAAATCTCATTGAAACAGTTATTTGTGCAACTAGTGCGCAAAGTGACAGTTTGCTGCACCGAAAGAAAGGTTTACGCACGAGCCGTAGGCGAGTGCGGAATGATGGTTTCTTGAGTGCAGGAAAGAAACTTTGCGCACGTATTTCACATTAAATTTTCCCTACAGTTACCATTGAATATGAGAAGTGGGTAATTATGGGTGAAATTCCCTGAAATCCATCAAATGTTTTTCTGTGTAATTTTATTATTGATAAAAACCTTTATTCATTTAAAATTGAATTATAATGATTGGTAATTCAATTGAGAATTTATGTGACTGCTTGAAGGGGGTTTATCTTATGTAAGCATTGAAATGACTATAATCAAGGCACATAATGGCAAGGCTACGCTGTTCTCCACTTCCATTATAAGGTGGGCCTCACTATGAGTGTTACCAACTTAATTTTGATTTTCCTGCACTGGTGCTCCATATAACCTACTAACTATTTTGCGTTGTCATGCTGCAAATCTGGAGTATGCAAAGTACTCACTTTGCGCACTAGTGCGGAAAAGTGATTCTTTGCGGCCTGCAATCAGTGCAGGAATGACCACTTTCCAAGGTAACTGTAGGAGAAAATATTTGTAATCTAAATTTGTGAATCAACCATGCTTCGTTAGAAGAATTTGGAAGCTCCAAAGAGTATTCAAGACTTTCTCGTCTTCAGTAAACAATGTGGGAAACAGATCGTCGTCGAACATGCCTCTCGACGAATCGACAATTAAAACGAAACACAAGAGACGTCCGTTTGTTGATGGAGATCACAGCTTCATCAAAGTGCAAGCAGCTTGTCACACATCAAAACACAGCTGCTCAGTTGGCAGTCAAGATTCAGTATTTTATCAACAATAGCTAGACAGCTCTTGCCGATTAAGCGGATAAACAAAGCCCGGCAATCTCATTCTGGATGTAAATTTAATACGAAAATACTGAAGGAGCAGAGAGGATAACGTGTATGTGTGTGAGAGAGTGAGAGGGAGATAGGCAGCTTATGCGTGTGCAAGCGAGAGGGAGACAGGGAGCTTATGCGTGTACTGAGAAGACTTAGTCGAGTGGATACAATGGTAATGTTGCGCTGTAATGGATAGAGCGAGTGTTTTTGGCGAAAAGTAGCTTCAAATGAGTGAGAGGGCTGTTTTCGGTCCTTGTCTCCCCAAAGGCAAAGCATGATGGTGGTGCTTTCATTTAGCTGAACATTTTGCTTCCTTAGTTACCACTCACTACACAGAAACAGCGAGAGAAGCCAATGAGTTAGCTCTGTAACAACAGCTTTCAATCTGACTCTCTGTATATTTTCATTCTATCACAATCATATCACACAATTAACTAATAATGACTAATAAATTATTTAAGATTGTAGATTTACTTAGAGTATTATAACCTGGATATTTTCGTGAATAACAATTGTTCCGTATGAGAGGATCTTATTTGATATGATATTATTCCTTATCACTCTTCTGTTTATTACGACTATCCCTATTCCTCCACCTTTCTGTCCCATTAATTTCGAACCACTTCCCTTTTTCCTACAATTGTCGTACATCTTCCTTCCTATAATTTTTTCTCCAATTCATGTTCAAGCCTTCCCTTCCAACCCCCCTCTGCAATCATTTCTGGGGCCAAGTCGCACAGAGCGTTTAAAGCTTGTTTTCGGACGAGTCGGCATCAGAGAGTCAAGCTCTCTGATTGGTTGATTATCAGCTGATCTCCGAACGCCAACCCAATCAACCAATCGGAGAGCTCTCTGCACTGCCGAATCGTCTGAAAACACCTGAAAAACGCTCTGTGTGGCATGGCTCTCATATTTCTCATACAGCATTCTCTTTAGTGTCATACTCATTTTTCTCCTTCCTCCTTCTTCCTCGTTCTCTTTTTCAACTTATTCTTTTCCTTCTTTCTCCTTTCATTTTTTCTTTTTCCTACATTCTTCTCATTCTCCTTCAATCTCTCTCCTTTTTGATACTTATTCTTCGTATCCCTTACAATGATCATTCTCTCTCCTCCACTCAACTTTCACCGTATACTCCATACGTTTTATTATTGTTACTATTCTTCCTCATTGGCTTCCTAATTCAGCACACTCTAACCTCTTTTCTTCCTTCTTCCTTCTCCTCTACACTATCAAACCCACTCTTCAAATATCTTCTCTGTCTCTCTCTCAACCACAGTAGTCACCTCCTGTATTGCTCGATCAGTATGTAAGAAAGTGAGTGAGTGAGTGAGAGGTTGTGAGAATGAACGAGTCGATGAGTGAATGAGTGAGTGACTTCTAAAATTTCCTCTGTTTCTCTCTATATCACATCACTGGAATTGTAAAATTCTTTGAATAACCAGCATCATCGTCATTTAATGTGAATTAGTGTATAAGCCAGTAATTGTTGTAACATACATAAATAATAAAGAAAACGAATGTAATCTAATCTAATCACTCATCCTCTGTCTTCCTGTCTTGTTTTGTCAGTATGCGAGTGAGTGAGTGCGTAAGGGATTGAGGGAGTATGTGAGTGAGTAAGTGAGCAAGTGAATGAGTGAGTGAGTGAACGAGTAAATGAGTGAGTCAGTGTAAATACCCTCACACAGCAAGCTGATTACCATTGGCTCGACTTCCATTGCCTGAACTTGCTGTTTGTTGTTCTCAGCATTTTCCATTGCCCCTTCACCCCTTAACATTTACCACACCCCCCTTACCTCACATGTCTCTCACTGTGTTGCGTCGCTAATGAATCATATCTTGGCAACAACTTCTGGCTCGCCTGTGTTTTCTTGACGTGGCGTATGCGTTCTTCTCTTTCAACTTGCATGCGTACTCTTTCAACTTGCATGCGTACTCTTTCAACTTGCATGTGTACTCTTTCAACTGGTTGGTTGCCTTGCCTGTTTTATTTCATCCAGCCCCAGTCAGCTGGCTCAGTTTAGCGAGTTGAAACTTTGCAAAGCTTTCTCGAATTCCAAACTGAGTTTCAAAGCGCTAATCATTTTATCCCGTATATAAGCTCATTCATTAGGAGAATGCTCGTGATTCATCTCTTTGCACACATTCTACCGAGCAAGGAGCTATCAGTTTTTTTAAATGCAGGTTGAAACTTTTCTATCCTTTGGAAATGTCTGTGTTGGTATCTGAATTCCGCTTCAGTTATTTTCTCATCATAGATCCTTTGAAGAATGACATTCAGTTTGTTCTAGGGATGGTGGTATCATAGATCCTCCAGTAGTATATTATGGAGAAATGACATTCAAGTAGTTCCTGACATAGTGGGACAATGGATGGAAAATTAATCCTAGTGTCGAGCTGTAGAAACTTTAAACCTCCATTCTCTATTTTTCACATACTAATAATAACCTTTAACTTGTTCTTCGGATGGTGGTATCATAGATCCTCCAGTAGTATATTATGGAAAGATAACCTTCAACTAGTTCTTGGGATAGTGGGACAATGGATAAAAAGTTAATCATAGTGTCGAGCTGTAGAGACTTCAAACTTCCATTCCCTACTTAACATACTAAAAATTAATCATAATTTCGAGCTGTAGAAACTCCAAACTTTTATTCTGTTCTTGACATACTGATTTGATTATTTGGAGCTTACAACATTCTTATGATGGAAGTGGATCAAAGCTTCCGTCCCTAGTTTTTTATTCTCCTATTCTCTTCTGATTACTTACATCATGACTAAAAGTTTTGCGAAAGTTCAGATAAAAGATTCTTGACACTTTTCATGTGATTGATACATTAATTGATCTTCATTGACAGCTGCATTATACAAAGGCTTAAGCCGTTCTATTGCACATAAAATTGCCTATTGCCTATTAAATGAAAACGACTTGATACGTCAAAACTACTAAATTTTAAAAATAATTAGAGATACTATTTTCGGTTGTTACACCACTATCAAACTCTAGTAAACTGAAAGCTTGAACATAGTGCAGCAGAATATAACATGAGATTGTTTCTATGTTCATTTTGGACTGAAATTGTATAGGAATTATACACGCTTACGTGAAATTCTAACCTTTTCTTGGACCAAGTCATCACCTATGAATTTGGAAGAAGAATATCACAAGAAGTACCTTATTATTTTTATCTACTAATGTTTTTAAATCAATTAAACTTGTATCATGAATTGATAAATGAATAAATTATATGGGTGGAAATATACGATTAGCCTTTAGGTTTGAACAGAACAAGGTTATGATTGAACATTGGCCGAGACCAGACACGCCCAAGTATACCTCGTCCAATCTCGACCAATGACAGAGCTCAACATTCATTGGTCAATAACTAACCAATAGTAGGGCTTCATTCACACTATAAATATTTTTATGCTGCTCAATGTTTGAGCATACAATTGACTTGAGGTTGATAATTAGTGCAATATTTGACTATCATTTGGTATTTGAATCATTCTAAATTCAAAATTTCTAGCGCATAATTATATATTTTTGGACAGAACCTTGAACTTCAACTTCCCTCAGTGAGAACATAACCTATTTTTTCGGACATTTTATTATTTTTCAAAATTTGGGAACATAATAGTTTTGGGCTATGCCTGTTGTCCTATCCCGATCATATTTATATGATTTGTAATTATATCAACAAACTAGCCATCAGGCTCGCTTCGCTCGCCTGCATTTTTTATTTGAGAATTTTTATCATATGTTAGGACGATCCAGTCGAGGGTCCAGACTGAATGTCTTGCTAAACGGATATGGCGAGTGAAGCGAGCCTGTCGGCTAGTAATATAATCTTCCCAGGAATAGCTCTGATTGAAGTAGCAATGTCCAATCAATTTTTCCGCGATAAATGCATTTCAATCTTCAACTTGGTTCCAACCTAACAAACTCAACTTAATGCCAACCTGACAAAATTATCAATTTAGTTACCAGTTAACAACCGTTTTCGAAGAGTTACTCTCTCTAGATTATAGTTTTATATCAACATATGGTATGGCCTTTTTTCAATCATAATTAAGAGAATGAGAAGAATATACATGCTAAAAGATGAACTTTAAACCCTTAAAAACTACCCTTAGAGTTGAAATATTGCCGAAAGGTTTCTTAGTGCGCCTCTAAAGGGCCAACTGAACATACCTACCAAATTTGAACGTTTTTGGTCCGGTAGATTTTTAGCTCTGCGAATGAGCGAGTCAGTCAGTCAGTCAGTGAGTGAGTGCCATTCCGCTTTTATATATATATATATTATATATATATATATATATATATATAGATGACTAAATGATTAGCGATTTCAAAACTGATGGGATAAATGATTCCCAATAATATATTTTAGTCTCCAGGAGAGAACGAAAAGCAAGATGAGTATGTCATGATTCAATCAGACAAAGATATAATCTAGCTCAAAAACATGTCTGTACTCTACAGAATATAAAAGCGGTCTCTCGTTCAGGTCTCCAAGTCGACCGAATCAGGCTCAAAAATAGGTATCAGGGCTGGTAATATTATGCATAAGAAAATACCAAATTACAAAGGACGTGGTGGGGACGACAATAATTTCCCTCAATAGAACGAGAAAGGAGTACAACTAACAAAGACAGAATACAGGAAAATTCCCTCGATCAAAGTAGAAGACTAAGCAATAGAATGGACGTCCAACTGATTTTTTATGATGATTTTGCGTTTACAACAATTCTGAGTACTCTAGGAAAACGTTTGAAAACAATAGAGGAAATATCAGAATTTAATTACATAATGTGCGGAATGACATCATGAAATTACTCCGATACCGTGAGAAAATCACAACGTTAATCCAGCACTCTAATAAAATTTTATCTTGGAAAAGTTATAATCTAAAAAAAAAAAAAATTTTCGGCACACTATATAGTACTATTACATAGTACTATAAATCTAAGATCGATCACTTAGTACAAGTGCGAACTACTCATAGTTGAGCTCTTGTATTGTTGATAGATAGTTCTAGTAGAAATCTTGATAGAGATGATTGAGTGTATAACAAGGACTTATGAAGTTCCTACTTGTGTGAAGTGTCTCTAGCTCTGTTGCTGTGTGTAACTCATGTACTATTATTGTTTGTTGGAAGTTAGAATAAAAGCCTCCAGCCCTCGAGACGATCTGCAGTTTCAGAAACTAGTATTGATTATAACAACACATTCCATTCATCCAAAGCACATAGAAGATAATAATGATGATGATTCATAATTAATGATAATATCACGATGATGGTGATTTATTAACAAATTGGTGATAAATTTTGGATGACCTCAACAGAATGAACAACTTCTTCCAAGGTTGCATGATCAATTTACCGGATCGTTCTTAGTCAGTAAACAAGGTAATATCATACATAATTCAGGTGATATAGCCTTGTTGGAGTGATTATAGGCTCACTTCAAGTTCAGTTATGAATCAACTGAGTGAATTAGGAAGGTTCTCGTGTTATTGTGGTGGATATCCAGAATGAATGAAAACGACAGTATAATTTTGACAGTATCAAGTCGTACCAAGTGATCGATCTTAGATTTATAGTACGTATGTAATAATAGAGTGTGCTATGTATAGTAGTCAGCTTGAACTCAAGGTCCACGTTATAATGGCAGTGTAGATAGATATGAGAACAACGTTGCCGATTCTCTGTCTTGTCAATGCCTTCTATGGAGCGTTACTGATACTGGTTTCTTAATGTAATAATAACTGTTCATTCTCGGTTGAAATGATCAATTATATTTTGTCAAGCAAGAGATTATATTTTTCAATTATTTCATAATGAATTTCCATAACCAAGATGAAATATTTTGTTAATTAATCATATTTCTACATTTTTAGAAGATCATCTGGCAACAGAGCAAAGCGAGAAAGAGAAAGCACTTTGTTGAATGATAGAGAAGGATAGCAGTGCAATTACTAATCAAATACTGCCATTATAACGTGGACCACACCATTTATTCATTTAATCAATCTCTCAGAATTACACAACTTATAGAAAAATACCACAGGCTTATAAGCCCAAAACGGTTCCAATTATTATAATTTTTATAACAGTCCAAATGTAGCTAGGTTATGTGTCAATTAACATTCTTCAATTACATACTCAATTTACAATTCAAAATACTATTGCATCATACTTTTAGTCTACTGCGCAATCATTCATGTTCACTAATCGTTCATGAATACATTCAAATATTGAACCACTAACCTCCGGACAGTTCGAATATGAAACACAGATGGTATGGGATATAAATTCAATGTATCATTGCTATTAAACAAGGAGTCATATTAAATCTGGTGTAATTTATAGAAAGCTTATGTTGCAGCTCAGAGATCCCGGGTTCAAACCCTCTTATCATCACAAGTTTTCAACCAGGTAATTTTCGTGATATTGATTAAGCACGTCACTTGTCGGCCCCGGCTGAAGTATGACAGTCGTGACGCCAATTGACGGTTCGAATTATACATTCAGGCAAGGTGAGATCATCCCGTAAATAACTCACTATCGTCAAAAGCCACACGAATTTACTTTTAATTGATTGTTACATCCTGTATCTATCTATTCATATTATAAATAGTATCAAATTCAATACTTTTTTAATGATACATAGAGCTTCTGAAAGTGACAACGTTATTGGAACTACCGTCATAATATTATAAACAGCAACTACATTGATCTTCTCTTTATGTCTTTAGAAGAGCCGTTATAGCTTTCCAAGTCCCTTCGGCAGATAGGCCTACACTCCTCTTTTATTATTTTTCTCTCACTTCTCATTGCTTCCTCTTCACCCTTTTCCGCTTCGCGAGCTTTGCCAATCTCAGCTATAGATGGTGGAGAGGGGTTTGTTGCGGGAAGGGAGTTATGGGAGTGGAGTAAGCAAGAAATTAGCCAGCCCTTTCAAACCTGTTGCACAGATGCTCTGGTTTTTGTAGCAACAATGCTATGAATAAGTTGTGGGGAATCTATAGATCTGTCAATTATTACTGGTGTTTATCATGGTTATTCCCATCCATTCGACGATAAATAATCCAGCTTCGAAAAGAAGTTGATTCATTATCACCAATCTATAGCTTCTCATCGATTTCAACGGGTTTAGTCTGACTACTATATTATATTCACTGATGCTGAGATTAGGTTAGACTATTTCACGTGATCAGTATAATTTCCAAGATACTATTTAATTTCTACTTTTGTAATTTGTGATTTGAGGAGGAAATAAATTCATTTATTCATTATTTATTGGGAAGGATCAAGAAACATGTTAAAATAATAAAGATCCAAATCATCTATGATAGAAAATAATGCACAACCACATTTGACATTTTGATGATCCAAATTTGCATCGAGCTGAAAGTTCAAGCTTGAGCGACATAATATTATTTTGTAAGTGAAGCCCTACGATAGGTCGTTAGCTGTCGACCAATCAAGGCTCAGAGCGAACTGTCATTGGCCGAGACCAGCCATTCTCAATTCTAGACTCTCTGTCAACCTTGATCCGTCGACAGCTGACAGCCAATCGTAGGTCTCTTACCACACGATATTGCTGCTCAATGTTCAGCTGCATTCTAGTTGCTGCAGTCTAGAATGCTGCATTCAAATTGCTAGAGATTTATGATGATGTAAATACAAAAACTTTATTCCCTATTGATTCATACATTACGTACATCATTAAATTGATAGGGAGAGAAAAAATAGGGTAACCTTGTGCTATCCCTCTCTCAAATTTAGATAAGGCTACAGGTTAGGTCCGAAATGGGTTGAGTCTTGTTGTCCTTGGATCAGTTCACTTCAAAAAATGTTCAGTTTTTAATCTTCTACTTCTTCTTCTCCATTTTCTCCTTCTTCTTCTTCTTCTTCTTCTTCTTCTGCTTCTTCTTTTTTTTATAATGAGGATATTTGAATTGAGATATTTCAACTGATTTTGGTAAACTCTGTCACACATGACTGGTGAAATGTTAAAAGTAATATATGGTATGAAGCATAAGCTTGGTAAAATAGTAATGAGGTATGTTTTTCTTTATAGCATGTTGTGTATAATCAGTCTGGAAAAGTATGCTGTATTGATGTTTATTCTACGTAGCCAACTACGTTCTTCCGCCATTCATGAGTGAGTCCTAATAACCATTTTCCCCATCATTGAGAAAATAGCGATGGCATTTCGATTCCAATCTTTTGAAAAATCGCTGGATCTAAGCCGTTTGAAGTAGTACTGATGGACTTGACTAAAGAACCTTCGTCTGCACTGATGAGCAGAACGGCATGACTTTGAAGGCTTTTCCTCGGTTGGAAAATGGGAAATGGAAAAGCGCGCAAGATTGACCAGCCCGCATCATCACAACAGTTCACCTAACTTCACAAAATGTCGTCTTTCCCTCTAGAAAAACCGCTTGGATTTTGCTGCCAGTAGGAAGGAGAAAGCCACAGAGTTTTTTCAGAAACCACACACACACACACACACACACACACACACACACACACACAGAAAGGCCACTCGAGTTCTGCCATACTTTTGTCGTGCACAGTTCTGCTACATCCTGATATCTTTTTATTCCTCTTTGGTCTTTCCGTACTCCACCGCAAATTCTCAATGTCCTTTCATCAATCTCTGTAGCAGTAAACCACATCGGGTAAGCTTCCGCTTTTTCTCCCTGTTTTGGTGTTGACGGCAGATGGACTCAAGATTGGCTTTGCTCTCTGGCCGATGTCTGAAAAACGTGTCCTTTGTAGATGGGACTTCAGAAATCATTTTCTCTAAAACAATCGATGGACCAGGATTGCAGATGGGTAACAGAAATGCCAGCAAATGGCATCCTTGAAGCTTCTTCCTCATGTTTTTTTCAAACATGGAGCTTAAATGAACAAATATATCGGTCAGAGAAGTAGTCTAAATGACATGTTCTTCATTGGATACAACTTGCTCGTTGAAAAGAGATCCATGGAGCTTCCCTCCACCTATATGACATACTTTTCAACAGAGTTCTTGTTTTGTGTATGAGATCCAAAGAGCTTTGGTAATCTCCATCTATATGACATATTTTTCAAAGAATAATAATTCTTCTTTTGCATAAAATATCCATAGAGCGTGGGTAATCCCCTACACCCACATTATATACTTCTTCAACAGAATTCTTGTTTTGTATAAGAGATTCATAGAGCTGAGATATTCCTCTCTCCTGGAACAACATACTTTTGAACAGAATTCACCGATCTTTTTCCATTGCTTTGATACTGGAAAAGTCATTGAATGAAGCTTGTGGAATAAGAATCCTCCATTCCCCCTGTCAAAAATAAAGTTTGATAATATTTTGTGATTTAATGATACAGTTAAAATGCTCTAATGATGATTTTTTCCATTCTTCAAATTTAATCATATTTTATAACTGTAAGCTACACTGTAAGACTTCAGCAATAACAACTAATATTTCAGGATAAGAGAACAAAATCAATGGTTAGTCCCAGTGACTAGTATCTATATATAATATAAATATAATATTATATAATATAAATTATATTATATAAAAGCGAAATGGCACTCACTCACTGACCGACTCACTCACTCGCAGAACTAAAAATCTACCGGACCAAAAACGTTCAAATTTGGTAGGTATGTTCAGTTGGCCCTTTAGAGGCGCATCAAGGACGGATTTGGAAAAATTTCCAAAGATACGCCAAAATTTTGCATTTTTCCAGCGGTTTTTAGCGCTTTATCGAGAACAAATGAACAGAAAATGTTCAAATTTAGTACGGAAGCTCAGCTAGGGTATAATAATGTTGTGTTAGAAAGAATTTGCAAAAACGCCAAAGATACACCCAAAATTAGCGTTTTTTGCGTTTTCTCAGTTCTTTCATCGAGTAATAGACAGAAAATGTCCAAATTTTATACAGAGGTTTAGGTAGGGTCTGAAAATGTTGTGATTAGGTGACTTTGATATTTCATCAAAGATACGCCCAACATCAGCGTTTTTCGCAGCTTTTCTGCGTTTTCTCAGTACTTAGACTTTGTGATGGAATGAAGCATGCTCAAATGAAAAATGCAGGCGAGCGATGCGAGCCCGCTGATCTCATTTCTGGACGATCCAGTCGGGGGTTCAGGGGGCGGAGCCCCGGTTAGACGAATATGGCGAGCGAAGCGAGCCTGATGGCTAGTAATAGAAATAATAATATAGAATCTTCAAATGTCCTTCTACTATCTAGTTCTTCGCCCAATATTTGCAGTAACATAATTTCTTCATTCTATTTACATAGCTTTCAATGGATATTTCAAATGATTATTATACAGTAGACTATTAATATTCCATCAGTTGGTTGACTGCAATTTCTAATGAAAATCTTTCAATGATAAATCTTTTTCTTTAATGATGTACCTATTGATTCGCAGGCGAATGCAGGGCAGCCTTGGGTATGGAGGAGGGGCGAATTCCTGACACAGCAATTTCGGCCAGCTCTACCTACGAGCTGAAATCAGTGGGGCCGCAAAACGCCAGGTAAGTGACGACATCAAGAAGTTTGTCTCTCAATATGGAATAGGTGTAGCTGTTTTGAAGTTTCAATGGGTTTTGAATGTAATAGCATGATAGAATTAAGTAAATTGTCCGCAATGGAATTTTCAGACTTTAGGAGATAGAACTATAGTGAGATTCACGTTATAATAGCGATGGAGAAAGATAGGAGAACAACGCTGCCGATCTTCTGTCTAGTATAGAGAGTCTTGTATATAATGCCTTCTATAGACGGTAGCTGATACAGGTTTATTGATGTAATATTAACAATTCATTCTCGTTAAAAATAATCAATTATATTTTATTAAGCAAGAAATTATATTTTCCTACAGATACCCTGAAAAGTGACCATTTGTGCACTGATTGCAGGCTGCAAAGAATCACTTTTCCGCACTAGTGCGCAAAGTGAGTACTTTGCGTACTCCAGATTTGCAGCATGACAACGCAAAATAGTTAGTAGGTTATATGGAGCACCAGTGCAGCAAAATCAAAATTAAGTTGGTAACAGTGACTGCTGTGGCTGCTATAGTGAGCAGAGGTGCAACGAAGCACAACGCGCTAATTATTACTATTATATATTATATCGAGGACAGCAACAGCACAGTGCCACCACAGCACACACCACACAGCCGCCTCGCCATTCAAACACTACTAAGTTATTTGATGGATTTCAGGCAATTTTACCCATAATTACCCACTTTTCATATTCAATGGTAACTGTAGGAAAAATTTAATGTGAAATACGTGCGCAAAGTTCGTTTGCTGCACTCAAGAAACCATTCCGCCCTCGCCTATGGCTCGGGCGTAAACGTTTCTTTCGATGCAGCAAACTGTCACTTTGCGCACTAGTTGCACAAATAACTATTTCCTACAGTTACCTTGAAAAGTGACGATTCCTGCACTGATTACAGAACGCAAAGATTCACTTTTCCGCTCTAGTGCGGGAGAAATCTTTTCTGCACTCCAGATTTGCAACATGGCAACACAAAATAGTTGGTGGGTTAAATGGAGGATTAGTGCACGAAAACAAAAATTAAGTTGGTAACAATGACTGTGGTTAGATTTAGATGAGAATCATTTCAATGGCTACCCTACATTTATGATAAAATCCAATCTAGAAATCCAAAACAAGAATAATGTTCATCTAAATCATAATTAAATAATCATCATTTACGAATTCTCATCATTTAATAATAAATAATAGTTCTTTTCTATTGATAATAATATCAATAATAATTATTATATTTCAACTGCAAGAAATGAGAAAAGTAGCAAATATACATTATAAAATTCGAATTTTGAGGTTAAATGATTACCGTTCGATATTCATATAGATAGAAATAATAAAAAACATACAATACTACAATAAATATTCACTGTTGTCTATGTTATTTTTATAAATATTTCTCAGTTTACATTGAGCATTTTTCTCGGTAATTTGAGCAAAAGTCTAAATTTCTGAATCGTGTTTCAGTAATTTTTAGCTGGATGAAACAAACTTAGGTACGATTCTTCCCGCTAGGTCGCGCGCTTGTCGGTTCAGCCATCTTGTTGTGTTCAGCCATTTTGCAGCTCGGTTCAGCCAACAAGCTGCTGGCGTGTATGTTGAATGTGAATTTTTTGTTCTATCTGTATTTTTTCTGATTCTTGAATGAATAAAAATGAGAATTTTCAACTTCAATTGGATTATTAATTTTTAAATGAATTAAGATTGTTATTAATAACAGCATCACACACACAAACATTTGGATGATTACCAATTCCTAGCCCAATAAGGTACATCAAGCAAAGCCATCAATTCTGTGTTATTGGCTCGTTTACAGTCCTTGTATACAGTCCTTCCCAATATCTTATGCACAGTGCGACTTATGCAATGTCGCGACTAGATGGCACCTAAAGACTGAACCATTGCTCGGTTGATACTGCAACTCAGTGGAGTGATGGGGGGAAAGTTTTGGAATGCATAGGTGACTCATTCACTGACACCACCCCATTCAATAGTTTTGTTCAGCAAAAAAAAACTGACACTGCTGTACTTTTTACAACAGCGCGACTGCTGGTAGGTTAATTCTACATTGTTGAAAGACGATTTGACCACAGAGAAAAGTGACAAAGAGATAGCGCTATCTTCTCTGTTGAATAATAGACAAAGAGAGCAATACTATTGATAATCAAACACTGTCATTATAACGTGTGCCTCACTGTAAAGGAGTGTTGATTCTTCTCAGAAACATTTTAATCATCATGAACAAAAAATATCCTTGACTGTTAGTAATTCATCATTTCAAAGAGATTCGGTATCGAATTCCAAATTACTCTAGTAAGGGTGTGATTTCACGGATTTCAAAGCAGTGGCATACGTTCAGAATCGATTGTCACCCTCCTAAGTTCATGCTTATTCATACAGTAACTCCCCTCTTCTGCAAGAGAAGCTTGAGTCTCAGCCAGAGGGCTAGAATGTCAACATTTCACACGTAAATCTTTATCTGTGTGTCTGTTATCACGGATGTCTCGCCCTTAGATCGAATTATAATATAAGTCGTGTGTTTACCTCGACTCGGTCATGTCTCTCGAGTTAACAAGCCCTCGACTCACCTCACCTCGATGCAAAATCGATATCTTCTATTAGATTAGTGCTTGCAGCCCTCGGCATGGCTAATTTACAAGGCGAAGCTTATTACCGTAGTACCCTGCGGAAATGTGAAGGGTTGAACACAAGAGGGGGTTGTTATTCTAATCAGTCCATTGTCAGCTGGATCTGATTTGATCGTTTCAGATTCTTGGTCTAATAAGATCGGATGATCATCCGGCTCTATTGTTCACAGATTTGTTAAAGGGCATCTGTTAAACGACATAATCTGTCGTTTTACGTTGCTAGGATACAACAGTGTTAAGCAGCCGAGAAAAGCTTAAATCAGGATCAAGAGTCTTAATGGTGCCTGTATTGAGTTCGTCTCAATTATTTAGAGCTCTATCATTACGTCAGCAATCATTCTGAGAGTTGGATATTCATTGATTACAAAGGGGCATGACAGGTTACTATCACATAATGACAGATATCTATCATGTGCATGTCATTTAACTATCACATAATATTATACTTCCATTGATACTCATTGATTGTAAAAGAGCATGACAGATTACTATCACATAATGAAAAACAACTATCATGATCATGAAAGTTAAATATCACAATTTTTTTATTACATAGGCTAATTTTCATATATTACTATGTTTTGATGAGAGATAACCTGATGCTCTAGATAAAACATTTCAAAAATTTCATCCTTCACTTTTCTTTTGAAAGGGTTTTAATAGTAAAATCAACCCAGTGTAGACTGTATTCGACAATAGAATTTTCATGCAAAAGCTCTCTCAGATATTGGCATGCCAGATTGAACTATTTCATATTGAACTCACATAGTATATGAACGTATTAATCCAAGTTTATCATAACTTTCCTATCATTATTAAACCTCCTGTCACAATTATTGAAATGAAATTCTGAATGGAAATATTGAATTCCAATGTTCGATCGTTTGCTCTTAGATTACACTCCCACAAAAATATAGAAGCTGCTATAGTTGATGCAAATTGTTCACGAGATACTGTACATATTTTTGAATCGTTTATCCCAATATGATATAACTTATCATAATTTATCAAGTGATTTCTTCTAGTTATCTATGGACCTATAGGCTTAGCATCAATTGTCAGAAGAGATAAGAGGTGAGATATATTGTCCAAGATCACCACTACACAAGTATCTGTCAACCACTATTACAACATACAGTAGCCAATCTATTAAAAAAGTAGCCAATCTATATCAAATTCTCTCCATAATTCCATAAAGAGCAGAGTTTGTGAAATGAGAATCTGATGCAAAAATAAAGCACTGATCGGTGCTTGGATTGAGATATCACGCGAAAATCCGGTTATTGATTGTGACTGACAGTTAGTGTTAGTCACAATCAGTGTAAATAATCGAATAGACTTAAAATGTTATCAAAAATTCACTTTGATTAAAATGTAAATGATTATTTTACAGTAGCATGCTTTCGTGCTCACACATCATCAGCTTAATGCTACATGGATTATAGCTTAATGGACTATAGACATTGCTAAGCTTATGCTAGATAAGCAAATGTATATTAGGCCTGGTTTAAAAAATTATATTCCCAAATATGTAATATTAATGTAAATTCTATAGTCCATCCATTTTTAAAATAGACTTCTCTCCTTTGTAGCCAACCCCTTCGCGAGCCTAAATTCACCTTCAGCACCATTTTTTGACTTGTGATTGAGTCACTGTATAGTGATCAGTGTTAATAACTGTATAGTTACTATTTGTAACTGAATATTCGGCCACCATCATTGACAGTTACAAAAACGAAATTGTAAAACCATTGAGGTATGCGTTTCACTCACATAACAATGATTCCCATCCACCCTCACCACCTACCATACAATGTATATACTTCTATCTCGCTGCAAGTAATTTGATGTATGAGAAGTTTCGCGAAGTTGACATGATCTAAAAGACAAGGATCACAAATATCCGGTTACGTGTTGAGCCGTGCATCGGAGAGGGACTCGCTTGTTAGCAGATAGCAGAATGAGCCAGTTTTATTTCAAAGGCGGAGCGGTCTCGTCTTTCAAAGAGAGCGAGTGAACTTTGGTTTGAGGGGAGATTCCTAGAATGGGGGGCTCCCACACACTCACCCATCCCAGCACCAATGGCCCCATTGAAATCAAAATCCCATTTGCAACGTCCCATTTCGCGGCCTGCTCTCAATCAATGCCTTTCTCCGGTAGAGATGGATGCCTTTCGAAGGCATTTGCTTAAGGGCCGTAACGAGACATATCGATTTTCGAACTTTGAGTCTCGAAAGTAATCCAGCTTCACCACTGTTGACTAGTTCTCAGTGCCAAATTGGGGACAACAAGAGTCACTGAAGCTCTGTTGAATTAATAATAATAATAATGATTTCTCTGGTCGAGGGTACAACACGACCAGAGGAGTTTATTCAAATATTCGTATATGATTACAAAAAGCATATTAGCTAAAATTATTTACAAAGTATTTATTTATTATTTCACAAAGGCAACTTTCTTGAAGTATTTTGAGCCTAGGTGATGATGATGATGGCATGAATGAAAGCAAGTAGATACAATGAAGGTAGAGTTATGAATTAATAAATATTATAGGTTATCCACTTGAATTGATACAATTGGTTGAGAATACAATTGGTTGATTATTTTCTGATCTAAGAAAATGTGTCCGCCACTATTTATGAATATGTGTCGGGATGCCACTAATTTTGCTATTGTTTAAGATTTCAATGAAGGTAGAGTTATGAATGAATAAATATTATAGGTTATCCACTTGAATTGATACAATTGGTTGAAAATACAATTGGTTGATTATTTTCTGATCTAAGAAAATGTGTCCCTCACTATTTATGAATATGTGTCGGGATGCCACTAATTTTGCTATTGTTTAAGATTTCATGCCAGAAGTAAAAACTTATAATAGAGATACATCTTGCAAGTCATTAGAACTTCAATTAGTTTTCTATTCATCCATTCTTAGATACAATAACGAATCTAAATTATATGAAATTTGCAAATTACAAAAAATTGACAGCCAGTACTCTCTCGTCTTCGTCTGGAAAAACTGTCATAATAAAATGTAATATATATATGACTGGGCGAGATCATGGGCCTGGCCCAAAACAGCTTTACTTACAAATTGAGTAGTAATTATTGTGTAGACTTGAAGAGTTCGATCTCACTAGGCGTCAAATCTGCAATACTTATTAACAATGTGTAGTAAATTATGCAATTAATATAATGTGTGATCTGCAATAGTTATCTGTTATGAGTAGAAAGCTGTTTGGAAACTGCTGCTTGTTCACTGAGCTGTGATACTACACTGAACGTTTCGAGCCACTCTTAAGGTGCGTACAGACTTTCGCTCTGCTCCGCAATCGAACGTCACTCGAGCAGATCGATTGATGATCGACCGGTGAGCAAGAGTGGAACGCGAGAAGAGCTAACATTTATCGTAACGTTCATGATCGGAGCGATTGCGGAGCGTGCGCGGAGCGTGTTGGAAGCGCGTATATCTGTACGCACCTTTATACTCTCTTGGATTGAGCTACCCTCATTATTCAGATTGAGGAACCAGTAAGAAAATGTGAATAATTTGTAGGAGGACTCTTAATCTTCTCTTTCCTATCAGGGTTCAGACATCTCTGCCTTCTCCGAACCTCATATCCGTCCATCATTTACTTGGACGACCTCGATCTTTCTTGTCTTCTAGGTTCTAGTATTGAGCACCAATGTTGGTAGCCTGTTTTTTCCCTTCAACCTATTCACATGCTGGTACCATTTTAATCTACTCTGAGATAAATTTTCGTGGAAGACGTTTGTTTGGAAATTGATTGTTTGATGCACATACCTAAATATATTGAGAAAGTATAATGTTTTTTATCTTTTTCTCTTCCTGGATGATGCTTATACAAGCAACGCACGCTGCTGCAATAAAATGTACGCATGAGATGATCAAACTGTCAATCACCTTTGTGGAATCGAACCCACTACCAGGGCCCTGTTGCATGAGAAAATACAAGCTAATATCTTAGTAATTTCCGATTATACTAACCAGCTGATTACTGATATTACTAGTTTGCATTCTAACATGCAATAGACCTCAGGCTATTGATGGTAGTCAACGTGCAACTCCCCAGACCAGTATTTTTCGCCACACTGCACAGAAAGCAGCTGTTTTCCAGTCCCTACGTAGATCTGAACGACTCTCGTCTGACGTCAGAACAGGTTTCTTTCCGGCCTAGGCCGGAAAGAGTACCATTTCCAGCCGCTAACATGAAACTAAGGAAGGTGATAAAAAAACAGCTGATAATAATAATAATAATATAATAATAATAATAATAATAATAATAATAATAATAATAATAATAATAATATAATAATAATAATAATGATAATAATAATAATAATAATAATAATAATAATAATAATAATAATAATAATAAAACAGCTGAACAGCTGATCAGAAAACTTTTCATTATTTGTGTTCATTATTCAATAATTAAAACATTTATAATAATATCATCTTATTGTCATTTGAAAGAATAAAAAGTATAAACTCAACACATAATTGAACATAATATTTTAGGCTATTTAGACAAATCAGAATAAAAAATAAAAATACTTGGACAATTTCCTGATATTCAGATTACCTCAGATTTGCTAGAGCTATCACCTTCCACTTCTGCTTTCGGAAGTGCTTAGTAAACAACTATTCTCATATATATATTGTTTAATTTTGTGTGTGGCGAAAAATAGCGTTCGCACCACAGGCAAAGATGTTTTTCCGGCTCTCAATCTCTTCTAGTCCTCGGCCTACGGCCTCGGACTTGAAAACCGATTTCGAGCCGGAAAAATATCATTTTCTGCTCTAGGTGCGAAATATACTATTGTGTGGGCCGGAAAAATAGTTTCTATTTAGATCTAAGTAGTTTGAATAGATCTATCTCCAGAACGTCAATTTGTCAAGAGTTACTTTTCACTCTCATGCCTTTTATTGAACCACAGTTTCAAACTCTCCCTCAATTTGATTGCGAATTAAACATTTGAATGCTAATGCAGTGTCAGTGATCACCACACTGATCTCATGAATTGTTAATTATTCAGGAGGATGATATCATTGCAATGGGTAATAATGAGGCCAGCAAAGTTGCCAATGGCCGCTATTGCTTATAACACTACCAACCGCTCCGATCCTCCTGTTCAGTGTTTCTCGGGATAATGTGAGTTGGCAACTCGGCAGGCCGTCGAAATGATGGAGGCAGTTGTATTCGCGGATAAATGGGGGTTAAGCCAGAGGGGCGCAGCCCCCTTCAACCCCAAGATAGACGGGCGGATACGGGCGCTCACTTTGAAATTTTAATTAAAAGTTTCCGTGAAGTAGCTTCCTTCACATGCAGCAGTAGTCTAGAGCTGGTTTTCCGCTTTCCTTTTGTAGAAAGCCGCGTTCAACACTAGACATCCTTCTTCTTCTCTTTCTCCATCCTCTTTTCTCACTACATCTACTTCCCCCATAACCCTTCCCCACATCTTCTTCTTCCCCACCTCATCACACTCCTCTTTTTCTCCCACCTCTTCATCCTCTCCCACTTTTTCAGCAACCTTTTCTACTTTCTCTTCCACCACTTCATCTTTCACCTTTTCTTCTTCCTCCTCCACCTTTCCACCCCTTCCTTTTCTTCCTACCTCTCTCCTATCTCCTCTCCTTCACCTCTCCTTCTCCTCTCCTTCTCCACTCCTCTCCTTCACCTCTCCTTCCTCTCTCCTTCTCCTCTCCTTTCCCTCTCCTTCACCTCTCCTTCTCCTCTCCTTCTCGTCTTCTTCACCTCTTCTTCTCCTCACTTTAAAATCTCCTTATACTCTCCTTAAACTCTCCTCATACTCTCCTTCGCCTCTCCTCCTCCTCTCCTTCTCCTGTCCTTCTCTTCTTCTTCTCTTCTCTTCTCTCTTCCACCCTCCTCTCTTACATCCTTCCTCTCTTCCTCTCTTCCTCACTCCCTCTCTTCTTCTCTCAATCAATTGAGAAAGTACTCAATCAATCTCTTCCACTCATCCTCTCATCCTCTCTTCATCTCTTCCACCATTCTCACCGCCACTCATTCTCTCACCCTCTCTTCCACACCCACATCCTCTTTCGCCCCTCTTCCTCCTCAACACCACTATCGCTCTTCACCCCTTCACTTCTCTCCTCTTCTGAGGTAGAGGGGAACTACCTCTCTAACATTGTACCTCTCACCGCTCTCACCCTCATGCCTAACTCATCTGTAGTCCATCCATTTATGAAATAGACTTCTCTCCTTTGCAGCCAACCCCTTCGCGAGCCTAAATTCACCTTCAGCGTCTTCCTTTGACTTGTGATTGAGCCACTGCTGATCCTAATTGAAAACTCTGAATAGTGATGAAGGCCTCTGCTGCTGCTCTCTGTGTCGATTTTTATTGCAAACTTTGAGATTTGTTGCAGACTCTCGAGATTTGTTACTTTGGTAGCATTATTCAGGATCTGAAAGATATAAGGAAGTTTTCCACTGCATCAAATACAAGTTTGATTATATGGCTATAATTTTTCAAAGACTCCAACAACAGATGATAATCTCATATGGCGTTGACTATACAAAGTCCTCATTCTATCGAATCTAATATTGAATCAACTTTTATGTTATTGGAGTCAGCTTTTCTCTACTTCCAAGTTTGTTTTTGAAAAAAATGACTGTCATTCTCAGAAGTTTTTGTATCAGGATAATCACAATTATGTGATCACCTTGTTGTGTTCAGAAATATATCGATCAAGCCATAATTTTGAATGCAAGATAATTGAGCTCAATTATGATGAACTTGAGTGAAATATTATATTCTTAGAATATAATGGCTTGAACCTTCAATTATTATCCAACAAACAATTGTTATAACAATATTGTTATCAATTGTTATCATAACGTCCAACTGAACCCCCAATAATCAATTGTAACTTGGGGATCTGATTGCTAGGCTTTAATTGATTTCAATTTTCCTATGAATCTTATTGATAATTGCTTTATAAGCTTGATAATCTTTACATAATCGAATTGTTGACGTTGTTGTGACAATGTTTCTGAGTCTTATCTGTTTACACAACTCATCTGAGTAACCTAAGAGGTCATCCTTTATTACTATCATCTGTGAAATGTAGAAGATGCCATAAATTCAATCTGAAATGTTATGAGACTGATCGTTGAATAATTTATTGATCATAAACATTTTGAAATTATATTCTGTTCCATTGTCCATGGAATTCCCACGCAAAATTTGGTCTGAAATTTTATGAAACTTATATTATTATTTAATTTATTATCGATAGATGCTCTGAAATGATGATCTACTATCAGCCTACTCTACTCTACACCTACTCTAGTACATGGTAGGCCATAGTGGAGTAGGTCAATTTCCACACAGAGAACACTGAAAATGTAGAAGACACATTATTAGAAATTTCTGAAACCAACCATTGTATGTAATTGTGAACCGTCTAATATTTTCTGTAATTGATGTAGTAGTATTAGTTTTTTTTTGGAAATAAACATTCATTTATTTACTCACTATTGACAAGGTGATTCTTATGAATCTTCTATCTATCACGAGGATCTTCGAGGGGAAGTGAATTCAGAAATGAGTAACTTCAGACTTGATTTCATGGATGAGAATATACAATCCATCGCATTTTCCAACGGGATATATATTCATATGCATACCGAGTATCAGGTGGATGCCTATACATTCGGACCCTTCCCTTTTACGATATAAATCTGACTTTTTGTTCCTCCCTTGCATTTGCTAGTTACGTACATTTACAGAGACGCACTCACGCACACACACAAACACACATGCTGTGCTCGAATATTTGGTTACATGAATCAATTTCGCCCGCATGTCTTGCACCCCTATATTTTCTCTGTGAGCTTTTTATGGCGCGCGTATTTTAATGCTTTGAGCGCGCCGTGCAGGCCGTAAAATTGCCTTTTGAGCCGACCTCTCGATGGAATGTCAAAAATCAATATGGCTGTGACAGCATTGCGATGACAGCTTACCTTGAGATGGCTTCCAAAGTTAATGAAATATTGCTCACTCAGTCGTGAATCCTGGCTCAGGAGCGTCGAATTGAACTACTGGGCCTACTTTCCATATATGTGAGTATAATATCTTGATAGCGAATCTGAGTATGAGCGTCTGTGATCAAGGCAAGAGGTTTTCAGTCGTAACTTCTCTAGAGAAACGATCTTCCTGTTTTTCAACTACGAGAAAGGAGAAATGGTGTCAGGTTCGAGGTATGAGTTACAGGGCTGTAAGCAAGTCCTCCTGATGATCTAAACTTACGATTTTAGTTGATTGCCTCAACCATCTTACGAGGAGAAGTTGATCGCATTAAATACCACAATCTCTCTCACAATTATCCGAATTGATAAGTGTATCTAATGTTCTGAAAGACAGCTTTTCACTAAACATGAAAATATGGCTACTCTATCCACTACCTTCGTAAACGGAGGTAGTGCTCTATCCCATATCCTAAAAAAAATTATTGTGAAGAGTTGAGCCCCGCACACACAGATCGATTTTTGTTTGTGAGATATTTTGCCATCCTCATGAATCCTATCAGATTAAACGGAATTTGACAAACATCATCTGTTTGGAATAATCTTTTTAATCTAATAGAATTTATAATGACGGCAAAATACCGTCCAAAAAAATTCATGTGTGGTAGCGCTTAAGTAATACTGAGAAAATTGATTTGAGAAATAAAACAAATTAATTTAGTGATACAAGTAAATTTTGTTATCATGGCGAGTATGCTGCTTAAAACCGCCATTTTTTGATGTCTCTGTTATGGTGCATACAGATTTACGCGCCGCGAACATGAGCAATTCACTTTTAATCAGCTGATTCCAAGCTTTTCATATCTGTATCTTACCGTTTCTGTAAAAATACAGATATAATCAGCTGATTAAAAGTGAAATGCTCATGTTCGCGGCGCGTATATCTGTACTCACCTCTATATGCACCGTTAATTAGGAGGAGACTGTCTAGCTGGGCCAATGGCAGGCGTTCATGTCCTTGACCAATAGCAGTACTCGCCTACTAGTATAAATTCTGCTGCTCTTGTATTTAGTTTTAGTTTATCAGAGATTGACAACGGTGTAACAACCGAAACCAGTCTTTCTACTTTTAATAAAATCTGAGGTTTTTGACAATTTCCTAGGGCCGGTTTCCGAGCTCGTGATTTAGTCGAGTTCTAGACTCCAAACAGCTGTAGTCAGAAAATAATCTCTCAGAAACTGGGCGTAGTCGCAGTCCAAGTTTAAATTAAATTTCGAAAAACTAGAAAAGATTGAGAGCCGGAAAAACATTTTTGCCCATGATGAGAACGTTATTTTTCGCCACACAGAAAAATAAACAATATAAATATGAGAATAATTGTTCATTAGGCACTTCCGAAAGCAAAACAGGAAGTTCATGGCTCTAGCAAATCTGAGGTAATCTGAATATCAGGAAATTGTCCAAGTATTTTTATTTTTTATTCTGATTTGTCTAAATAACCTAAAAGATTATGTTCAATTATGTAAGAGCTTGAGTTTATACATTTTATTCTTCCAAATGACAATAAGATGATATTATTATAAATGTTTTGATTCTTGAATAATAAACACAAATAATGAAAAGTTTTTTGATCAGCTGTTTTAGCACTCTTGAAATTTGGCCAATCTGAATGTCAACGTCAACAATGCTTGGTGTCGACTTTGGAAGTTTAGGCTAGAAGTTCTATCCTACTCTGAAAATCGAATTTGAATAGTTTATAATATATATCTTATCTGTATTTTATTCATCCAAATAAAATGATGGTATCTTATTGCGGATACTTATTCAATTCTAGAAGCATAAACTGATTCCGTTTCATAAACCATTTTGTAAACACGTTCACAGCAAATCAGAATCAGCTGACTTCAATGTTATTTTACAGCCCTAGGGCCGTAAAACTTTTACCGGCCTGGTCAGAAAACAATAATTTTCGGCCTCCATATGACGCACGAAAACCAGCTCATTACATCCAAGTGGGGCGAAAAATAATAAAAAGTGGAAATAGTGTGAAGCTTCAGCTATTTTGAATTATTTAGGAATGTTTCATTTCGTCAAGGGAAAACGTTTGTAATTATAGAAATGATATAATAAAGATTATCATGGAGACTACGAAGTCTTTTTATTCAAAATAAAACTTTATTTTGAGAGTTATAATAAATTTCATGCTTCTCCCAACCCTTCTCTTCTAACGTACATGATCGATTATTAAATATCTAAATCCTAGCTTCATTTCAAGAAATCTGACCACCCAGAGATTGATTAAGATTGTCAAAAAGACTCATCTACAATAATGAAACGTTAATGATGTAAGAAGGTTACTCTAAAGATGTGAGTTTCCATAATCTCTGTTTGCACGTGCTCAAAATAGCTACTAAGTACCACGTGCCATTCAATATGACATTCTTTCTGAAACATTGAATGAGCTCTCAAAATAGAATACCTAATGCTCTGATAAGGGTATAACAGTAATATTGTGCATTGATCGATCACGAGCAGGCTAACTGTGACATCTATGCAATGCATATTGATGTTGTAGAGATGCGATACATTATGCACACGATGAAGCCGCTATATAAGACCTCACTTAGTACCACTCTAATGAGCAGCTCACTGTGCGTGTAATTCCACTTTGAAATCGCAGGGGAACTGTCATACCTTTCAGTAGATCTCTCTCTTCTCTCACTCACTAGATAGATAGATTGATTTCTCTCACTCTCTCTCTGGCACGCCATGTTGTATCAACTATGCTAAAGAAAGTATTATTCCACGTTGCAGTAGATCCCTTCCCTCTCACTCAATCTCTGGTCTCTCATTCCAATCCCGGTCGTGTGTTTATGGGAAGGTTAGCATTTTATATCCTCCTTAGATAATCGACAATTATTTGTTGAAACACCGCCGATTTATGAAGTTACATTACAATTTTATACTATCGTTATTATAATTGCATTTAATCTTTATTATCATTGATCAATTTTTTATACTTTGTAAAATTCGTTGAATAATTAGCATTACCGTCATTCAATGTAAATTATGTATAAACCAGTAATTATTGTAACATACATAAATAAAGAAATCCAATCTAATCACTCTCTCTCACTCTCACTCACTCACTCATTCTCTTTCTGTAATACCATGTTGTATCAACTGCTCTTTAGAAAGTATCATTCCATTTTGCAGTCATCTCATCTGTGAAGAGTTGATACCATGGACTGTTGAGATCAAAGCTATTTTTCTCACCTCAAATTGAGTAGGCTATATACTTGAAACTAGCAATTGATAATTCTGATGTCACTGATTTCTCTATTGAATTCAATCTCTAGCTAGGGATTATAATTAGTTGCTGGCCACTAGATGCTAGATTTCAAATAGGCCTAATGATCCTCATACTATTGAATGATTGACCAAACGTGGGAGGAAATTCTTTCAACGTTCATTTGTAAGGGTTTTTTTTGGGTTATAATTCTACAGTTAAGCGAGTGATTGAAATCCAAATCAAATTTAGAAAGTTTTGGGAACGGTGAAGGCTCAAGGCTATTGTAAAAAATTATTACAGAAATGGAGAATAAGAGAGATTGTAGCCATCAAATTATCTTTTTCCGTTGGGCTAACCTCTTGAATAGAAATAGAAATAAAAATCTGAGAACTCTTCCTCACCTATGTTTCGGCACCATAGCCGAGGCTTGTTGTGAGTAAACAATTTTAGATAAAGTTACTTAGATTTCAATTCCTAATGGATTGCCTGATAGAGAGAGATACAGTGTAATAAGAATTAAGAATCATAACACGCTTTCAATATTTATTCCAACAAAAGATAATCACACTTGAAAATTTTATTTTAAAATCATAAGAGTTCGGAGCATGATGAGTTGAAATGAATATTGAAGGGTGCTACAGTTTTCAAATTTTATTGTAGTATACATGTCATACAAGTAGCCTTCAATAAAAAAGTGAAAACTACAGTATGAACTTCTTCTTCTCCATAGCCGATTCAAAATCCTTATAAAATCCGTTTGATCTTATTCAATACACATACCATTTGGATCCAATATAAGTTTTTTCATAACTCTCATACCCTTATCATCTATAATTATACCTTGCAGGATCACCACCATTTTTACATGCAGCACTCTGTAGAACGACTTTCTGTAATGAACAAAACATGCATGCACATAACAGTTCATATCTCTGCATCTCTGGAACAACACCTGTATGAACATTATGAAAAAAAATTTCAATATGAGTATGTTGAAATGTGTGGATGAAACATGACAATGAACGAAGATGCAAAATGCTAGTAATTATTATCCGAAATGTACCTCAAAAATGATCTTGATGGGCTTTTCAGTGTGAAAGAATCCGGAAAGGTTACAACAGCTCTAACAGAGACTTCCTTAGACTGTTATCAATAAACCATCAATTAGAATATTGCAGACGAGAGTGTATCATGATAACCATGATGGATGAATGTTGTTTTCATCAAAGTTATAGCCTAGAAGATTTCGTATATCAATCTGAATAATGATAACCAAGAAGCCACGTGGAATACGTGAAATATTCAATGTTCCTCCTCAACATTAATATTCCCAAAGAAATAACTGAAGCAGGTATGCAAGAGGACCAACCTCTTTCACAGTCCCCTACCAGCATAGCACACCGCACCTGAAACATGCTCTAAATTGATTAGATGGACTTGAAAGGGACAAATTGCAGATGGCAAAGAGTCAAGCTTTGAAATGAGGGTTTGCTCGACCCAAGCACCTTTTAAGTTACAAGGAACGAGCAAGAAATAAATTGGGAGTGGCGAATGAAAAGGAAAAGTGGACACACGCAGTAAAGGTCACCCAGAAGCAAAGGTAATGGACCTCTTAGAGCCCTCAAATGGCAATTCAATTAGTGCCGACTCGGTCCTTTGGACACTGCTCCTCGTGTGTCCTACACCTCTGGATTACAGCCCGTGTTCAAATATTCAATCATCTGATTTGATTTATATGGCATTTGATTAGCATAGCTTCTGGTGAGTTCAAGTTTGCTTTGAACAGCTTCTAGATCTTCATGGAAATGAAGTTTGATCTTTCGTACCTGGTTTATACATTCCTATTGACATAGTATCAATATTGCAAGCTGTCTGTTCCATCCTCATGTTTCGACAGACAACAAATACCTACCATATCAAAAGAAATTAAAGTTGAAATTGTAATTGAAATTTATTCTTCCAAAAAATACGATACAATATACAATATATAACTGAAAATAGTGGAAGAATGTTGTGTTAAACAACCACTTACTTGATACAGTGTGGAGTCGATCATGTTTCATATGATTTTTACAATCTCTTGATCGGAAGATTGGTCATCCTTTATTTACTATTCTTTATTTATCATCTTTTATTACTATTCATCTTTGCTCAACTCATTCCAATCCAATTTAATTTATTCACAACACACAAAAGTACAATGAGAAAAAACAATACGCATTTGATGTTAGGTAGTCGTGAGTTCGACTTGATCTCACGATTCCTATTCAAAATAATAATCATACTATTGTTGATTGTGTGAAATCAACACCCCTCATAAAATCTAATATCTATGCAAACTGGTTAGAACTGTGTAATATCACAGATAAAATAAGTCCTATAATATGGTAATATTGATACTTATCAACTGGAGGCGATTGGGGTCGTCGTTGCCCTGATAAGCAATTGATCAGATAAGTTATGTTTCGGCGTCTGCTACTCCTTTTGTAAGGGTGACCAATTTAAGAGCTGAACTCCTCTAATACTACTTATGAGTTCAAAAATCGCTTTCTGGTGGTTCGCAAGTAACTTTAAACTGTAGGTTTACTCATCTCTCATCATCGTCATCTGTCTCATTACTCATGTTTTTAAATATCATCCTCAGAAAAAAATAGATGTTCTTCACGAGGCAAGTTGATGTAAATTCAAATTCAAACTTTATTCAAATTGTTTTCATATTGCACATATATGACAGTTACTACATAAATTATCTATAAAATGAAAAAGTAAAGAATTGGCTTATATGTACGGGAAAGAAAATTCACGAATCTCGCATCATGACGTCCGGACTACTTGAATGATAAATTCGAAAATTTGCACAAAGATTCTCAATTCACCAAGAATGCTTATAGGTCTATTTTCAATTCTCAAAGATTCCAGTGGGTCGAGTTCTTAGTACGTCAACTTTTTGATTAGACTACGAAGCACGGGTTACCTTCCAGTTAATAAATGAGATCAGACGATATCGCACTTTATAAGCATGAATTAATTAGACTATTTTGACTCAAGCATGTTAAGCAAAACATTAGGCTACTTGGAACTATCAAATTTCAGAATCCAAAAGATTAAACATTATTTGATGCTATATGATTGACCGAAGCGAAGCTGAGGTCTTAGTTTCGACTCGATCGGCTTTTGTCTGTTTGTTTGTACCGCAGTTACAGTCGCAGTTATTGTCCGATTTGGATGAAATTTGGTATGCAAGTTCTTTGAAACAAGGCACAGAAACGTATGTGTAACGATTTTTGGTGAGATCTCCGGTTTTTTTGTAATATTTTTTGTAAAAACCGTAAACTAACCTCAAAAGTTACTTTTTCGTATCTTTGAAGATACAGCAATTCATGTTCCTACTTTTTCGATTTGTTATAATTGATTATTAGACGAGTTGTAATAATATATGTTTATATTGTGAATATGGAGATGATATAGAGGTACCTTCTTGATAAGTCCGGTGTCCCTGCAAACAGTGTATCTAGCACTTTCAATGGAGAAAATAATAGATGACATGGCTAAATCTCCACAATATACTGTACTTACTGTACTGGCCCTTCTCATTTGATTGAAAGTTGTATTCATGAGCGAGGTATACTGTTCGCAGAACTACTAGTAATAACTGAGACCTGGAACAAGTACTCATATTACAAGACCACATACTCCACAGATGAATCATAGGAGTGAATATCATATTATTAAAGAACAATGTTTACCGAAGTGTTTATCTCAGTAACGATAGAGATGTTCAGTGAACCAGTTATTTTAAATTGTGTTTATTCATCCACTACCATAGCTTATTACTATAATTATACAAGACTGCATCCCCTAGAGACTAACCTCGACTCTAACATAACATTCCTCAACACATAATTTCTAACCTCAATCATATTCGACATGATTTACTCATTTATGACTTGGGCTTGATATTTATACACAGCAATCTATTCGTATTTGTTTAGGCTATATGTGTAGCATAGTGTTTTCACAGAGAGGTTGGTAAGCACCAGTCATGTTGCAGTGACACGAAATGAGGATCCAAAGCTCCAGGCTACATAGCGTAGCATAACATAGCATAGGGTAGCATTACGACATAGCAAAGCGTTGCGTGGTATCCAGTGTTTGGTCAGAGCAGCCATACTTTAATAGCATATGCGACGTCCCGGGTTCTAGCATCAGCAATACGTGCGCTGAATATTTCAAACGACATGCAAATCCCAACCGCCAGATCTATTTTCTAGTTTTGTTCTAGGAAGGGGTTCATGGGCGGGAATACATTGTCGAGTGACACAAATCCGATATCATGATTTATGAATGCTGCTGAACTCTTACGGTTTAGTTCCGGATCTATTAATAGTTGCAGAATAGAGTGGTAGCTCTCGAAAGTATGAAATAATGTATCATCATGTTTCAACGGGGGAGGCTATAGTCTACTCCTTCTTCTTTCAAAAAGGAATTAGGCTATTGCCTGTTCTGACTCAAATTCAGCTTAGGCTATATGTTTTATTTAATAAAACATATGTATTGAGTTATACCAATATTTTGAATGTAATTCAGTTCCATTTATATCTTATCAATGAAAATTATAGTTATAGTAAGTCATACTTCAGGAGATTATAGTCATTATATAATAACAAATATCGGGGCACCAAATATCGTTATTTATTTATTGATAAACAGAACACAATTCTTCAAAATGATTGGGGAAGGACTAACAGGCTCAGCCCAAAACTGTTCCTTTCCCGAATTTTGATTTATATACTATAAACTATAGTCCAGAAAGTAGGATATGTTCCATACACTCGAATTCAGGTTCAATTTTCTGTTCAAACATTTTAAAACAAAACAAAAATTAATTCAGATTATATACAAACTAAATTGAATAACACTGACTAATCACTTAAAATTGTCAAATAATGATCAACTTTGAAAATTATGATATATACTCTCTAGTTTGGGAGGATTATCATGTCATGTCAAAAAATCAGATTATGTTGATCAAGTCGATTAAATTGTCCAGCTAGATAGAATTTCTCGCTGATTGATTATGATTACACAGCTGGAAATAGTTATGTCTCCCTCCTACACAGGCACACGCAACTTCTGTTATCGAGAGACGACGAAATTATCATCTGTTTTCCAAGGATGAATTATCCTTTTAATGTCATTCAGTGAGTTTTCCCAAGAATGAAACCTAGTGCAATCAAATTTTTATATCATAAACCCACTAAGCTCAAAATTTTGTGAGAATCGTTGGAGCCGTTTTCGAGATCCGTTGAACATGAATAACCAGATATAAATATACAGAAATTGCTCGCTTAATATAGTATGATGTTACGGTATTGATTTCATGAAAGCAGCGAGATTTGAATCAGATACTGATATGATTTAGAATAATATTGAATCCTAAATGTTTCCGTTGACGAGATCTCCTCTACCACTCAACATTGATCAATCTATGTTAAAAAAACTATAAGGAGACAATACTCATATAGAAAAAATAGAAAATACACACTACTCGGGTGAAAGCAAAATTCATCTGCCCAAGACTGCTCTATGAGAAACATGGGAGATTCCATCATTTGAAACAGTGTTATACAGAATGTTTCAGAAGTAATTTGAGTGTCTAACATTTTAGGGTATTGTTCCTGGATGATAGGAGACTACAAAATAATGTCCTTATATAAGTGTCTATCTTGTTTTTTTCACTTGGGAATTTTTATCTCAAGAACGAAGTGATGTATTGATCTGAAATTTGGCATGAATATTTATTCTCAATTTAAACATCAATATAACATTTTTAATTCCAATTGTATTCAAGATGAAGCTTTGAAACTTGGTATGGCTCCACATGGCAATTCAACTGATTTTTCAATGCTTTTTTTTTTGATCATGCATGCTGTACGAAAATAATTAATTTTTTTGTTATTCTCTGACCAATTTTAATAAATGAGGTATCCTAGAAGTCTCGATAAAATTTTCCAACTTTTTTGTCTCTTGTAAATTTTCTGTAAAGTGAACGGTTTCCGTGAAATTGGCAATCAAACATTTAAAATGGCCGCCATTTTGAAAATTCACAAATAAAATTCCTCTTTTTATTCTGTAAAGTTGAGTCTTTATAGCATAAATATTCTTGCCAAATTCCAGATCAATACATCATTTCGTTCTTGAGATAAAAATTCCTAAGTGAAAAAACAAAATGGCAGCTGTAAGGATAACCGCTGAGTTTTGGACACTTCAAATACCTTATTAGTCAATAATAATCATTATATCATTATACCTCAATATTTGTAGTCTCCTATCATCCAGGAACAGTATCCTGAAATGTTCGACACTACTTTCGAAACACGCTGTATATTCAGGATTATAATTCTTCTTTATTATCTAGTGAAAGTAGAAACTACAATATATTTGACATGTGAGTACTGATCATCAAATATTTTCTCTTTGTATGCTCATGATTTCAGCAAGAACAAACTTGAAAAGCCTTGAATATTCTGAATACTCTACTTTCCCTAGGCAGGAATGGAGTTTCAGGGAATAAAATTGAATCATAGATAATCTAGAATATCTTCGTCATCATCCAACGTTCTCCATGATTGTATTATTCAGGAGATCATGATTGCCACGATGCAATCAAGGTTTAGGAATGAATGCATCAAGGCATGATTATGGCACCCTAAATGATAGAGCAAGGTTAGAGTTGCACCTTCAAGTGAAGAGTTGACTGCAAGGAATAAAGGGTGATCGAACAATATACGTGCCTCCTTGTTTGATTCAGTCTCCTTGTCTCTTCCTTTCTCCTTCTTGCCTTAGTCCTCATCCTTCTTGTCTTCCTCTTCTCCATCACCCCTTAGTCCTTATCCACTTGTTTCTTTCTGCAGCAGCCGAGATGTTTTAATGAGAGATTCCGGGCTCTCGGTTGAGGGCACTCCAGTAGCTCATTAACCCATGCTCTTTCACATTCTTTGCTTCCTGCAACACCCAGCTCTGCCTTGTTCCATGACATCAGACACGTTTCCCCTCCACTATTCACCACTTTCGATGGCGTTTTATCATATTCAATGTCATGGAGAGCACTTGTGGAGGAGGTACTGCATGTTCATATCAAGGGAAGCCTCTAGCCTCTCGTATCTGTTTCACCCTTTTCATGCGAGACTGACTCAAAATTGATTCCATGCATATTTCCGGATTCCGGTTGCTACTTATCTCCCACAAGAAACTCAACTCACACTACACAGTCACCAATCTCACCCTGATTACGTATCCTTATTATTAAAGCAGCATTATTCCTTTATGTGGTAATCACTCATGCATGCACGCACTGATGTATCGTATTCTACTGCAATAATTGTCAGAAATCTATTGCTACCTATCTCCCACAAGAAACTACACTCAACTCACCCTGATAACGTATCATTATCATTCACCTCTTACTATCATATTTGTTCCTCTAGCAGTCGAGAATGATATGTTTATGTGGTAATCACTTATGCATGCACTGATGTATCGTATTCCATTGAAAGAATCACAAGAATTCTATTGCCACTATTTCACCTGATAACTTATCAATATCGAGGATCTAGCTCCGCTCTGGAATACAAAAGCATGAAAAATTTATCACGAAAGAAGAAATTATAATAAAATTCATACAGAAATGTTCTATCTAATCACAGTGAATTGAGATTAATTCCCAGAGGACTGCAAAAATTCCCCTCACAAAGGCCCAGTTGCACAGAAGCCGGTTAAATTTTAATCCTGAATAACTTCACGTGAAGCAAATCACAGAAGACCATTCTAAGAAGATGGATCTACTGGAATTATCCAGGATTGAAAATAACCCGGCTTTTTTGCAACCGGCACTAAGTACCTGATTGAATGATTACAAAAGTTAACATCTGAGTCATAATTTTGACACAGTACCAACACACATGAACTTGCTCACTCACTTCCATCACCAACAGACGACGAAATGATTGTTATCAGCTGTTTTTCCAAGGATAAATAATAATTATCCTTTTAATGTCCTCCAGCGAGTTTTCCCAGGGATGAGACCTAGAGCGAATCTTTAGATTATAAACCTACTATGTTCTGAATTTCGTGAGAATTGTTAGAGCCGTTTTCGAGATCCGGTGGAATACAAACATATAAACATCTAAACATCCAAACATCCAAACATCTAAACATCTAAACATTTAAACATTTGAACATCTAGACATCCAAACATCTAAATATTAAACATCTAAACATCCAAACATCCAAACATCCAAACATCTAAACATCTAAACATTTAAACATCTAAACATCTAAACATCCAAATATCCAAACATCCAAACATCTAAACATCTAAACATTTAAACATTTAAACATCTAAACATCTAAACATCTAACATCTGAACATCTGAACATCTAAACATCTAAACATCTGAACATCTAAACATCCAAACATCTAAACATCTAAACATATGAACAGAAGCTGCTCGTTTAATAGTATAGAATATCATTCACCTCTTACTATTATTTCTGTTCTACTCTAGCAGTCGAGTATGGAATGTTTATGTGGTAATCACTTATGCATGCTTCCTCAAATGTATCTTAATTCGTATTCTGATGTATCGTATTCTATTGCAAGAATGCCCTTGGGTGAATATGTTGATCAAGTTCTCCCCTTCAAGGTTTGATTGAGGCTGATTGCTTCACAGACTCCTGTGCTGTTCTGTGGGGGTAGCTACTACTCTAGTCCTCTGTGCATAACTACCCTTTATTATTGATATTGTTGACAAACATTGATTGATTTGACACGTGTGCCTCACGTTAGCTGTTGCTCAATATTTATTAGACTGTTGCAATATGAAAAAGTGCAGATATCTTTAATAGAAAAGTATATTTTATGAAATGAATCATTATATATTTGGCTGGGTTAGGCCTTTTCAGTCCTATCCACCACTTAGTCCTCTCCTATATTTTTGATATTTTCTTGCATATTTGATTCATTCGGGATGATGTCATTCATAATTTATTAATAGTTTACTAGAATAACGTACTTGGATTGAATTGAAATATCATATTACCCGAACCAAAACTTTTTTATCTTCATAAACTGGAGAAGCTTAACGAAAAATAAGTATATATAAGCTAGGTCTTCTTGAAATTTGCAAGATTTGACTTGATATGAAGCTGGATTATCCTTTAGAATATCAGTATCGGAGTCAGTGTCTGGTTGAGTGAAAATGTATTCCATATAAGGGCCGGTTTCCGAGTTCGGGATTCAGCTAATAAGTTCTTGACTTTAAACAGCTGGAGTCAGCTTTCCGAAACGGGGCGTAGTCGTAGTCCATGTTCAAATTGAAATTAGAAAAAACTGAACACAAAATAAAATGAAGAGAAAATAGTTAGGATGAGTGTGAGCAATCCTATTCAAACACTGAATGACTTGTTTTACTCAAAACAAAAGATTTTTTTTTAATCAATAATTCCATCGCATCGGATCAAACACTGATACTGATAAATTATCCTCTGATAACGGCTTGGTCGTACTTCAATAAATTCTAATAATCATGTTAAGTTCTGCTTTTATAGTTTTTTCTGAACTGTTGATTTTTTAACAATTCTTGAATTAATATTCATTGAACTATAAAACGAATTCCATAAGCGAATAAACACAATAATTACAATACAGGAATGATATTCATTGACAAACACTCAACTCAAAATCAAGAATTTCTCCACCGTTCATGATTCTAACAATGGCGTTCTCACTCCTTTTTCTTCCACCATAAACCACCTGACCCAGTATCGGAAACTGTTCTCTATTTTGAGACGTCTGGAGACAAGTTTAGAGAAAGTCAATCGATTAATGATAGAGGAAGAGAGGTGAAAAAGCGAGGAGAGAATGCAATTGATCGATACGCGGCATTCAACGGGGACAGTGATTGATTCCACTCTGTTGGATAGAAGGAGAAGGAATGATTTCACGCCGGTGGATGAAAGGAGAAGAAGATGCTCCATTCTAGCTCGCTTTTTTCGCACTCCCGACAATTCTAGCTTGCTTCTCTTGATACCCGTGAATTCCCTACAGACTGGGAGTTGTTTTTCCTCACCTTCTTCTACTACAAAATAAAATCAACATAGGGTTGGAACATCTGAAATTTATTACTTCTATCAACCACGTTAATCTTACACAATAATACAAATTGATCAATAGAAGCAGAGGATCATTTAGATGATGGACGGTGAAAGATGGCTAAGCTGCTTGGAAACGAGGAGCTCTCGAAAATATGATTGTTAGATTTGTGTGTGTTGATGACTTGTCAGTTTTCATGATTCATTAGAATATTTGATCGCAGTTGTCCTTTTTTTGACACACCATACAAATATATCAAACAAGGTGGCTGACATGTCTTCACAGCCAATAGCTTTTAATGATCTAGAATTACACAAATCTGTATTGAGAAGAGTCGACACATAGAAGACAATCAATTTTGAGAAATATGAGTGTTTGGATTTCTGGAGAACACGTTCCAAGATCTTCATGCACTTAGAACCAATGGAAGTATGATATATATTTTTTTGTTTGAATTCACATTAACTTCGATCAATCAAACAACCCTGTCTCTAAATCAAGTAAGCCTTTTTCCGAATCAAACATTTCAAGTTGATGCCTCTTAGCACACATCTATGTGTCAATCATTCATGGACAAACATATTTCTGAGAAGAAATTCTTGTCTGTGGAATGCTTTCACATTATTTATATGAGATGTACAATACTCATCCCAGTAAAAATCTAAGGGAGTGATAGAATGATTTATTGAACGCTCAGGTGATTCAGCAAAACTATTAACTATTTTTAGAAGCCTTTCAAGTTCTTGAATTTTTATTTTGAGTAGTATATTAAATTAAAAAATCTTATGTTTTTCTAGGTTGAAACTTATTATATTAGTGATAGGATATCTGTATGTTTTGTTCATGAGAAACAATTTTTCCCTATATACATTTATATACATAAATATCGGATTTCTCACGGATTCTATCGCCCCCCCCCCACCACTACAGTAAAATACTTGAAGAAAACTATCACTATGAATATCAACATTTTAATTGTTCCTGAACTAGAATAGAATTAATGTGGGATCACAAAACTGTTACAACCATCATCCTGAGCTTAAAATTCCCGACCGCATCCTATATTCTACGATCGACTGTTCCTTCCACTCAGCAAGAGAATCATGCACACATAAGTATCAGTTTTTGTTGTCAGCGGCGTCATTAGGCTAGAGTAGATGCAGCTCAGGGGAAAGCTAGCAAAGGAGGCACCATATGTGTGATAACCGGCTTTCCCTTGTTGGCGGCTTGCAATATTGCGTCACTCACCCTTCCGCAACTTGCTTTCATCCACCCCATGTCGTCTGAAAAATCCACCATCCACCCCCATTCAAACTAAGCCCGCCTATGTACTTGTTTGCACAGAAAAAATGTGGAAAAAGGTATACGCCTCGCTGTAATGATATGGCCTGGCCGCGTTATTATTTTACTCTCGCAAATGAAATTCTGCGGCATTTTCATCTCTCTTCATTGCTCCCTAGGCACCGTGACGTCACAGGAATAAATTCCAGGAGATAAGAAAGCGGTCATCAACGCCTTGCCAGGTTTGAAAGAATTAATTTGTTTGAATAAGTTTACGATTCGGCATTTCTAAATATCTCTCTTGAGAATAGCTTGTTCGGCAGCGAAGATTTCATTAATCCGCCTCCTGAATTAATCATTTCATTCAGTCACGATTGTTGTGGGGAAGAGCAATTCGCAAGATTGCGTGTTATGGATATTTTTAGTTTATAATATTAACAAATTATTCTATTCATAGAAGTAAATTATCCTTTATTGCTCCAAAGGTGTTATCATATACCACTATTTGAATGTTGATAGTAATGATGGTGAAACTTACTCAAATCTTGATGAAAAATTAGATAGAAACATCAGAAATGTATATGAATAGATAGATGATGAATCGCTCGTGCTCTCTCTTATCAGATGTTTTATGTGAATACCCGAACTGTAATTGTGATTGTCTATGATTGTGTTTGTAATTAAATTTGATTGTTCATGTAATTGTGATTGAATCACTAGGGGTTGTTGATATTCATAAATTTCAATTTCTTCATCACCAACTGAATGGTTCTCTAATAGCAATTCACCATACAGGGATGCATCCCTGATTGAATTGTAAAACCCAAAAGATTTTCAGCCCCTCCCACCACCACAAAAATTCCAAGGACGTCCAAACCTCTCCTCTCCCATGTCAAATCTGATATCAGACCAAAATCTGGAATCATATTTTAAGTTCAAATACAATGATTCTCTGAGAACTGTAATTTTGAAATAGCTATATGTTCCATTGCTATCCAACAGAATATGATTATAAAAATTCCACTTCACATTATTCGGTTTTGAAACTTGTTCAATAATTGGAAGAAAATTCAGATTGTCCAAGCTAGAATGCCATTCTGGAAATTTGAAAGTGCTGGAAGCTGGTTGAATGTAGAGAACAGCTTGCATTCAAAAGTTATGAGAATATTATCAAGTTACCTCAATGAGAGCCGCTGCCTTAAAATCCAGCACATGCTTCAATTATAAAATGATGCTTGACAAACGAAGACTAGTCGACCCAATTTGCGTCTATTCAGACATAGGTCAGGTTAAAGATTAACCGCCACTCAAATTCGGTCCTCGGGGTATTTCTTGGGGCGAATTTGTTCAGGAGACGCTTTGTAGTGGGGGTCTGAAAAGACCAGTCTTTCCGAACAATACGCTAATCTTCCAGCGTCATTTATATTTTATGCCGAGTGCTTTTCGCTTGCATGGAGCACCTCCTTCTCCTCCTCCTCCTCCTCCTTCTCCTCCTTCTCCTTCTCCTCCTCCTCCTTCTCCTCTTCATCCTCCTCCCCCTCTTCAACTGAGTACCGGTACTTCGGGACCACTAAAAAGAGACGCCTCATGAATTTTAAGTCGAAAAGTTATGCCTGGTGTAAAGCTCTATACGACTTACAGTGTACCATTCTAACCGCCCGGCTAGCAAACCCAGCTCCATATATACCTGCTGCAACTGAAGATTCCGGATAGAAATAGTGTACTTCTACATGGCAGCCCAGTAATGCAGATCATTGCTGACTTATTTCTTTTGAACTTTTTTTGGTGATGATAAAGCTGCAAAAGAAGACGTATACATTCGCTGGCATTCTATAGTGACGTCTACGTTATAATCGTAGTGAAGATAGATAGGAGAAGCGTGAGCGGATAGGGAAGGAACAGCGTTGCCGATTCTCTGCCTTTTCACTGACTTCCATGGAGAATAACTAATACCAGTACTATAATATAGTACATATTATATCTGATGTAATATTGACTGTTCATTCTCGTTTGGAATGATCAATTATATTTTCCTCCACCTACTGTGTGAAGTGCTTACTTTACTCCCTGAAAATAGTACTAAAAAGTCACTTTTTCGCTCTCGGTACTAAAAAACAGAAAAACTCCCTGGAACGTAGAAGTAACTCCATTCAAATAACACGGGAAGCATCTCTGTTTTGAAAACTTTCAATTGAAATAGGTTGGAAGGTCTAAGCTCAGATGAGGAAGCATATAGAGTAGTCATTGAACCAATTAAATTTAATATCCAAACCAGACATTTGATCAATATATGGAATATATGCTTCTATGCTAAAATTATTACAAACTTCTTATCACTATACCATAGACTGAAAATGTATAAATATTTTTTATGAAGTTAATTCTATTATCATAGCAATTCTGTTGCTTAAGCCGCCATTTTGTCACACCGTTGAGTGGGAGGAGACTGTCTAGCTAGGCCAATGACAGGCATTCATGCCCTCGATCAATAGCAGTACTCGCCTACTAGTATAAATTCTGCTGCTCTTGTATTTAGTTTTAGTTTATCAGAGATAAACAATGGTGTAATAACCGGAACCGGTCTTTCTAATTATCAATAAATCAGTGGTTTTTTGACAATTTCTTAGTCTTTTTCATTCAATTATATTTCTATATTATTATAAAACGATCTGACAACGTTTCAAAGCTAGTAAAGGATATCTGCTTTGTCGAATGATAAACAAGGATAGCAACAACAATCTCAATCAAATTCTGTCATAATAACGAAGACCTCACAGTGATGTAGGAAAGGAGTCATGTAGAACTTTTAGATTATTTTTCAAAACATTTTTGTTGATGATGACACTCATTAATATCTTCTCCCATATCATAACGAATGGATGCTCCGATAACCTCACCATAATTCTTTTAATTACACGATTTCAGATTATGAAGGAATAAACTAAATTATCATATTAGAAGTTGATATTGTGGTAATAATCCATATTGAATAAGAAGACTAAGAAATTGTGAAAAACCACAGATTTTTTGAAAATTAGAAAGATCGTTTTCGGTTGTTACACCATTGTCAATCTCTGATGAACTAAAACTAAATAGAAGAACAGCAGAATTTATACTAGTAGGCGAGAGGCGAGTACTGCTATTGGTCAATGGCATGAACGCCTGCCATTGGCCCAGCTATACAGTCTCCTCCCACTTAACGGTATAACAGAAACAGCGGTTTAAGCAGCAACAGACATGTAATGATAACAAAATTCACTTTATACCGTTAAGTGGGAGGAGACTGTCTAGCTAGGCCAATGGCAGGCGTTCATGACCTTGACCAATAGCAGTACTCGCCTACTAGTATAAATTCTGATGTTCTTGTATTAAGTTTTAGTTCATCAGAGATTGACAATGGTGTAACAACCGAAACCGGTCTCTAACTTTTAATAAAATCTGTGGTTTTTGACAAACTCTTAGTCTTCTTATTTAATATATTTAATTTGACATTATTATTCTCATTTTGGACTTTGTAGACCAATATATATTATATTGTAATTATATTATATCTTATCTTATATATCTTATATTAATTCAGGAGGGGAATACTACAAGGTAAGCTCATTTCTCATCTCCCGATGAGGTTCCATGATTTGTTTCTCGTGGAACGGAGAACTAAAAATAAATATTAGATTCATCTAAGTCATATCGTGAAATATTGTTCACAAGGAATCATTTTATATGTACAAAGATATTGTGGAATTTCTCTATATTGAGGTGGAATAGAAGAGAGGTTGTACGTTTTAATCATTATGCACAAAGATATTGTGGAATTTCTCTATATTGAGTTGAAATTAAACAAAGGTGGTCAGTTACACGCAGTTATATGGAACTGGCAACCTCTCTCCCATTTCACCACCGGAATCTTGGTGATTTCCATTACCCTTTCATTTCATAATAGGAATTATATTTTTTTCTGAATAATCTCTTCCTCTCCAACTCCACTATGGTGTAGAACTCACAGTCATTTCTTGCTACACTAGATGAGTGAGAAGAAATGCATCCGAACAAGGAGAGTCATAGACAAAAGCAAGATAGAAGCTCGTGGTGCTGAGTGGTCAACTGACAAAAGAGGTTCGGTTTGCAACTTGCGTTGAAGGGCCAAGCAGCAAAGCTGATTAGAAACGAGCTACTCCGATACTGGTTGCAAGGTTTCCATTGCTGAATATCGGATGTCGTGGTCTGAGCAGCAGAATGAGACTGCCAAAGAGAATTATCAAACAATGAAAGAGATAGAGAAGACATGATGGGTTCTCAGATGCGGAAGAGAGAGTTAGAGACAACGATGAGCTCTCAGATGCGGGTGAAATAGAGATGGAATGATGGGCTCTCAGATGTGGAGGATAGAGATTGGGTTCTCAGATGTGGAGGATAGAGAGAGAACGATAGGCTCTCAAATGCGGAAGTAAGAGAGAGAACTGTGGTACCCTGACGATGCTAATAGTGGCTGGGAAACTCCAACTTGTGAGAGTTGAAGTGCATTCGTCGAACAAGAGCGTAGAACAGCAGCAAGCAGTCTTTTGTTTTGCTTTGACTTGGTTGTGGATCGGCTTCTCCAACTTTGCGAATCAACTTTCAATTCTGGCCCGATCAAGTAGTGAGCTCCAGCTCTCCCTGAAACTCTCTTCCTAAGCAAAGAAATAGCCGGCTCTTCAGCAAGAAGCCTTTCTGCAACCGCTCCATGTTCTACAAGTGCTCCGTGAAATTCTAAGTCCTGGAATTATAATTTACGTTTCAACTTGACAGTGAGGAGATACTTTTCTTTTATTATCCAGAATGAATAGATACTCTCCAATTGCACCCACCTACCTCTTAAACTGTAAACTGCATGAATAAAGTACACACTCAATCCATCCATCAATATTATTATCAACCTCCTCTCCTATACTTTACAAACTTATACTTACAACCTTCCGGAAGTCACGCCCCACTCAATCACACGAGCAGTCGCGTATTGAAATTTTTTTACATCTTTTTTCATGTGTTATGTACTCTGTTTATTGTCAAAACTTATCAATTAATTGTATAATTAATATTTCCATCTCATTGGATTATTTGAAGCCTATGAACATTTGCATGATAACCTTTTCGTAGCCCAATAAGGTACACCAAGCAAAGCCAACAATTCTGTGTTATTGGTTCGTTGGCAGTCTCTTTCCCTATAATATACACTACTTATGCACTGTCGCGACTAAATGGCACCTAAAGTCTGAATCATTGCTCTGTTGATACTGCAACTCAGAGGAAAGATGGGGAGAAAGTTTTGGAATGCATAGGTGACTCATTCACCGACACCACCCCATTCAATAGTTGTGTGCAGCAAAAAACTGACACTTTTGTACGTGTTACAACAGCGCGACTGCCGGAAGGTCAAGATTGGGTCAAGTTGACATTGAATTGATAACAAATTGAAGGAGACAATTCCCTCATAGTTCAATAAAAGTAAAAAATATGAAGTAATACTGATCAGAAGAAAAATTGCATGGTTGCCTGTAAAGTCAGTATACGGGCGAAAGTTTTACGTGACAACGACTGAGTGGTAAAATAATTTTAATGTGAATATTCATTCGTATAGTAGGAAGAAGGATGAAATAATAACTCACAATGAGAGTGAGTGAGAGGCACGCGTCCCTTCCACTCGGGCATGGTTAGCCCGCGCCCACCTAAGAGCGAGAGAGACAACCATTGACTTGACATTTTGAATTAGTGGCGCAGTCGCAGGAGATTGCTTGCGGCGCCTGCGCAGGTTGACTGCTCCGTTTCACTCTCTCTCCAGGTGAATGCCTTCGGATTGGTGCGGCATTGCTCGCCACTGCTCCTATTCATGCTCTTTCCAGACGACCGTGAACCGAAACGAACGCTCTCACTCGCTCTCATTGTGAGCGCATAACGTGGGAACGTAACGCAGTTTCTTGAAGTGTCTCCCGGCAAACCAATTTATAAGACGTTGTCACATCAAAAAGGATATCACACTCAAAAAATTCCAAAATAAAATGACGAAATATCGTAGTTTGAAGATATGAGGAGCGATTCCCAGCTTCCAGAAACTCATATCAACTTCACCAATCATCACATACTCATATTATAAAGAATAAATTTCTACCACTTTCAAAAATTCTCATATTAGGCTATAACATGCAGTAGCTCTGACATTATTGTTGAAAAGAATTTCAACTCCTAAAACGAGTTATAATTCAAAATTTGATAACAAATATATCAAGATTCAATATTTTTCTATTTTATTGTTGCAGATAATAAAAGAAGATTGCTTTGAAAAAAGACACTTTCATCTAAATACAATCAACACGTACTAGTCGTGTGAAAGAGAAATACGTTTCAATAATACAATTTTCCAAAGTTTTGCACCAAATTGAATAATATAAAGTCAACACCACCCACGTTTTGCCCACGATCTCATCGATGACGCATCACATGCATTCATTCCAGGCAATAATCCATTTGCAGATAAAGCCACGTGAGACAATTTCTATTCCTGACAGGTGCATTGTATTCGCGCAACGTTGTGATCGGTTCTGATGGTTTCCAACCTCTGACCTTTCGTTATCTCCCAATGCAAACTGGAATCATCAAGTCTATCCCAATAAATAGAATTACACAAATGATTGGCACACTTTAATCCTTGGTGATCGATCATGATGACCCATACACACATTTCACTGAGGACCAATATTCACGTTGCCCACTTTCATAATTCGAAAGAATTCCAGTGTTACAACAAAGTAAATAGTTTTATAAATAGCATAGACTTTCTCGAGGGAAGTCCGGCATGAACTGTATATTATAACATATACATAGTACTAATTCAAAACTATTATATTCATTTTCAAAAAATGAAATCGAACCAACTTATAATGAAATTAGTCACAAAAGTTTCAAGTCTATGTTTATATATTTTGAATGTTTTATGTGCCCTCTTTCGAAACAATAGTTTGTGGAAATGAACAAAATACGTTAACCTGGGCGAATCTTGTTCAAGGGGTGTTGAACAACCCTCTTGTAAAGGGTTTTCGGTTCCTAAACCAAACATAAAGTCAATTGACTTTACCAATTGCGTTCAACGTTCCCTCATCGCTATGAACAAGATTAGCCTGAAGTGTACGATTTTTGTGCATTTTCACGAACCATGGTGTCGAAAGGACTGCACATAAAACATTCAAAATAACCATCATATTTTATATGGACACTCCTTTTTCGAAGATGTCGTCGAAGCCTCAAAAGGAGGGCACAAGGAACGCAATAATAGGCCTACACCATTATAAAATTGAAGCTTTGTGTGTAATTTAATGTTAAATTAGTTTCTCTGCATTGTTTTTCAAAATAAATATAATTGATTGAAATCGGGACATTCATATGTGTGTAATTTCATGTTAACCTTTCGGTAGTCGCGCCCTACTCGGTCACACGTGCAGTCGCGTGTTGTATATTGTACAAAATCCTACTTTCCAAGTGTTATGTACTCTGTTTACTGTCAAAACATATTAATTTATTGTATAATTACTTTTTCAATCTTCTTGGTTCATTTCACGCCTATGAACATTTGGATGATAACCATTTCATAGCCCAGTAAGATACATCAAGCAAAGCCATAAATTCTGTGTTATTGGTTCGTTTACAGTCCCCATATACAGTCTTTTCCTATCTTATGCACAGTGCGACTTATGCACTGTCGCGACTAAATGGCACCTAACGACTGAACCATTGCTCGGTTGATACTGCAACTCAGTGGAGTGATGGATGGAATGCATAGGTGACTCATTCCCTTACACGACCCCATTCAATAGTTTTATGCAGCAAAAAAACTGACACTGTTGTACTTTTTACAACAGCGCGACTGCCGGGAGGTAAAATAAGATTCTCTGCATTGTTTTTCGAAATGGATATAATTGATTGAAATTGGGACATCTAATTGGAATCAATCTGTATCTATTACACTATACAGTAGTTCATGTACAGAATTCTTACGAGAAAATTCAATTGAAGAAATGCATAGAAAACTTATATGACACTATACGCTTGAAGCTTCTGTGAGTAATTTGTCGTGAAATTGGCCTGTTAGCGTCGTTTATTTGGATAAATTTGATTGTTTGAAATCAGGACATTGATTTTGAATCAATTTGTATATCTTGGGGGGCTACAATAGACTCTGATTATTCAATTGTTTATAAGACTAGATCTGTAACGCTTGAATGCAGGACATTACTTGTTATCTTGACTCTAGTGCAGCATGAATGCTGTTGGAGCTCTCAATCGGATCAGAAATGACTGGTTGAATGATAGTGGGTCTATACCAGTCTTTCGGTTAGCATCTTATTCGGAATTTATCAATGTTTGCTTGGCGTCGAGAAGAAGTGGAACGGACAAAAGCGGCAGGCTGGCTCTTTTAGTTTTGAGGCGAGCCAAGATAAATTACTCGGGCAAACTTGTTTAGTGGTGGATGATGGTCCGACTTTGAAAGTTTTCCACCAGTTTAGGAGGATGAGGAGGAAGATGAAGAAGGAAAAGCGAGAAGTGACGAGGAGACAGCTTGAGCGATCTGGTTGCAGAATGGAGTAACGCACGCGCGCTCACACGCACACACACCCACACATAACTGAATGGAAATTCCAGGACGGCAGTTTTGGAAGTGGAACAGACTCACTTTGTGATGGAAATTTTAATTTCCTGGCACGTAAATACGGTCAGGAAGGGGGGAGGGTTGAAGATGAGGCAGTGTGTCTAGCAGAACTCGACGGAAGACTCCTCAGCTTTCTCGAGATAATTCTCTTTGTCGGCCTTAGAATTCGTTTAAGAAGTTAAATCGGAACATCTTCAAAGTTATTTCCTACCCCGCTCTCAACTCTACCCCCCTCACCACCGTTCTGTTCCTTCTCCTAAATATTAATGAGTAGAATCAAAGCAGTCCGAAATAATTCGGCATCGTCCAGATTTTATTTGGGAAGTGGGTGCAGTGGTTATCTCACTAAACTAATGATGACAAAATTAGGGCGAAACTTTATTCTGCGGACGAAATTCGGGCCCCGATTTCCTCATCTTCTAACCTCGATTACCAACAGTTGAGGCTAAGCCATAGTATAGTAAGTAAGATATCCATCACATTCTCTTTCTTCAGGCCCTTTATAATTATTTATTGATTCATACAACAAGTACATCATCGAATATGATAGTGAGAGGGAAAATAAGGTAATCTTGTACTATTCCTCTCCCAAATTTAGATAAGGTTACACATTGTCCGAAATAGGTTAAGTCTTGTAGTTGTTCACTTCACAAAATATTCAATTCTTAATAATTTTCACAAAGTGGTTGAATTTGGATGCATCAAAACGAAACATAGAAGAAGAACTTCACATTATTATCACTAGAATAGAAAATATTCTCATATTAAACAAATAGTTTTGAAGGACTAAGAAAATAACGAACTCAATTCTTCACGTTATCAATGAATAATACCTAATATAAACCATGATTGATTCATATGAACTTCTAATAGTTTTCTTGACATGGGAAGAAATCAGAAAGTTAATTCACATGAACATTGTAATATAAGTTTCTTAGTATAATATGAGTGGAATTATCCATTCTCTTTTCTTGATTCTCCTTCTTGTTCTCTATTCTCAAAATCATCTATCCCATCAGTTTATCTTCTTCTTCTTCTACTCCTTCTTCTTCTATTATGCCAACTCCGCGACGGGGAAGAGATCTTGAATCTTGAATCTTGAATCTTGACGATCATAACGATAATGAATGCAATCTGAGCACTACTGACTGCAGCTCGGAACAGAGATATTAACATTACCCCATGAAACAATAAACATTACCTCATGAAAACCTCTTCTTGATATACACAAACTTTGATTCTAATTACAATATGAATAAGAACATTAGAGTTTTAAAAGGCTTGATTATTAAACGACAAGTTACCAACTTATAACAGTAGCTGATACTGCAGATATACTACCACTGATGATGTCATAATTACTTCGACTGTAGGCTGACATGTTGACCTTTTCTCAGTTTTGCTATTCCACTTCTGTAGAGTGGTGTTGAACTTTACATTTCGGTTTGTGAGGGTGTGATGATACAAAGAATGGAGAAAGTGCGTGGGCACATATTATAAGTCGTGAGCACATATGTCGTGTGCAAGTCTGGTTGCTAGAATGTACTGCATTTGCACACGAAAAGAAATTTGTGATGACGGAGATGGTGTCAGAAGGGCTCAGATACCTGACACGAGTTCTCCATCAAAGATGGAGAATATTTTGCACGGCTCAGTGGAAGTCAGCGGCAACTTAGGGTAGGCACTTTCACTCCGACTTCACTTCTTTTCTCTCCTCCATATAATTTTCTTTTATTTCACCCCTCACATTCAGAGCACCGCATGAGCTCGTATGTGCTTTCTGAAAGTTCCCGGAAATTGTTCATAGGATGGAAAAGGTCAATTGAGACATCTTAAAAATGATGAAATATGTAATTGGATACTGTATTTCGTGTTAGTTTTCGAACTCATCTCAATTCCTTGCAAAAAATACTCATCCAACAATAATTATTATTGGAAACTGCGGAAAAGGAACTGCAACCTCCAATGCTTAGAACAGTCATGGGTTCGAATTCTATATCAAGAACATGAAATCAAAATAATGTTATTATCTCGTTTTATTACTCATGCATGAGTAGAAGGTGTATCAATCAGCCCATATCATACTGTCGGATAATTTTCTTAATGTGACGTGATAAAAAATACTGTCATAGATCAAAACAATCTACTTCGAATCATAAGTTTTCTCTGGTACTTTATTCAATTTGACTTGTAAAGCTCGATTATCTCTGATGATGCCTACAATAGTCTTGAAGTGAACGCACACAGTAACAGATAGATTAGGAGAATCTTCCCAGAACTTAGACACTTCCCAGGTGTTCGAATGTTGCAACGCAAACAGATGTTCGTCTTTTTCTATATGCCTACTCACGTCTGCATCAGACGTTTTTTTCCATCTGTCTGCATACGTCTGCTGCTGTGTCCTTTGTGAAATTTCATAGTGATGTAGAATGAAAAATTACATTTTACATAGGAAAATTGAGAGATTGGAAGATAATGAGAGGAAGACTCAATGGTAGTCGGAGAAAATTGAAAAATAGACAGAACAATACACAAGTAGACAGAAACTCCCCCAGAGAAAATAATATTTATTTAAATAATAATATTTAGGAAACTTCAATCCAATCCGTGTTCCTTCTTAACTTCAACAAAATTATTATGAGACCGGAAGATAATGAGAGAAAGATCTTTAATAATAGTCAGATGAAATTAAAAAATTCTCTCTACAAAAAAACAAATTTAACACAAATAATGACAAAAACTCCCCCATACAGAATACAGGATAATGTCAGGAAACTGCAATCCAAACGGTGTTTCCTCCGCAACTCCAACAAGAATTATGCGATCGGAAGATAATAAGAGAAAGAGTTTCAATGATAGTAAAGGAAATTAGAAAACCGTTTTAAACACAAATAATGACAAAAACTCCCCCAAACAGAATATAATGTCAGGAAACTTCAATCCAATCCGTCTCTCCCCACAACTTCGGTTTGTTTGTTTATTTGCAAGGATAATTTTCTGTGAGCTAAAGTAAACTTTGCCGTGCAATGATAACAAACGGAGAAAAAAGTTGAGCCTTGCAGCTTGCCACTTTTGCTCTTACCACTTACAACTTTGCTGCAGCCTCCCCCAGCTACCATTGGGGTCCGAACGGCGGCTTAAGAGCTTTGTATCGTGTTTCAGGCCCCTTCGTGGCTTGCTTTTGGGGGCTCTGGCCCACCCTATAACTGTCGCAGCAATGGAAAAGGGTGCAGGAGATTGAGAGACCCCCCTCACCACCCGAAAACAGTTACCGGAGTCTGGAGACGTGTCTAGATTACTTTTGCAATGATTCACAGCGCGACGCGCTTCAACTTGCAAACTTTTAATTAAACGTCTCTGCCTGCGTAAATTGGTGCTCATCGATTATGCAGTTGTCATAAATTAACACTTGAGGCTCCAATTTCTACACCTGTCTTCAAATTATTGTCTGCGTAATTCACCTCCAAATTGGAGGTAATTTGATTTTGTCGAGGAATTATTTCGGGAATGGTAACAAGTCGAATAAGGACTGCTTCATTGTGATCAATGTGTTAATTACATCAATAGCGCAGCCACCTCTAATAATGCCCTGCCCAAGAAGTGTGAAATGTTAAATTATATACTATATTACATCCTATTTCAAACTAAACTACTCTATCATATACTCATTATTATAGAATACTACATTCTACACTCTCTCTCTCACATCACTTGAAACGTAGGTCTAGAATCAGCTTTTAATTGTAGCATGCGGCATGCGATGATTCATCGCATAACTCAATATGGTTAACCTATCCTGGAATTTCCTCTCGCTTTCTACTTATTTTTTCAATTTGAACTGAAGATTGAACTGAACCTACAGACTCAAATTTTTCCATGGACTTAGACTTAGACTTAGACTTAGACTTAGGCTTGGACTTGGACTTAGACTTAGGAGATCTGATGATAGTATGTAACAGAGAAATCAGATATATAGGCCAATGTTTAATACTATGATGAATCAGATTATTACTTGGTTATCAGTAGAAAAGTTTGTCCTTGTATTCTAACAATGTTTTACTAAACACAGTATTATTGTATACTCACAAATTTTAGCAGGTTTTTATACTAATCATCCATGATTATTAATTAATTTGAGATTCTCAACAATACCTCTTATCATCTATTTGCTGACGACCTGATAATTTATTCACATTTTCAAAAATCGCAGTTCACACATGTCATTGATCAAGTGAACAACGATATAGCATTGCTTGTTGAGTGGACTTCTGCTCATAGGTTGACACTTAACCCTTCAAAAACCCGAAGTATTGTCATTGAACATCCTGGGCTGTTGAACCAATTGGACGTCACTAGTGCACCTCCAGTGACCATAAATGATACTAATATTCCTTACTGTTCCAGTGTCAGAGTACTTGGCTTATTAATTGATTGCTCATTGAGCTGGCGAGAACAAGTTACTCATGTTTGTAATAAGGTTTTTGGATGAATGCATCAACTTAAAAGGATAAGAAGATTTCTGCCCAGAGCTGTTCGCACTACCCTTGTCATGTCCTTGATAATGCCATTCTTTGATTATTGCTGCATCCCTTATAACGACATAACAAATGAGTTGAATGGTCGGCTCCAACGCTCATTGAACTATGCAGTCAGGTTCATATTTGATGCAAGGCGTTTCTCGCGAATCACTCCATTCTTCATGGAGTTGGGTTGGCTCAAATTGGATAAGCGTAGACAGTATTTTCTTCTTTGTCAAGTATATAAAATTCTGGTCATGAGGGAGGGCCCTACTTATCTAGCAGATGATTTCATCCGTCTTGTTGATGTCAATCCAGATCGCAACACGAGATCTCATTTGTATACCTTGCAGATTGCTATTCATCGCACTGCAAGATACAATTCTTCGTTTGTGGTCACTGCTGCAAGACTTTGGAATGCTATTCCTGAACATGTCATTTTTCCTGTTTCACTAAGCGTTTTCAAGATGAGACTTTTCAAATTACTTTTGGAGGGCAACGAGTAGTTTTTTTCTTTGTTTTTTTTCTCTCTACAGTATTTTATTTCAATTTTTTTTTTAGTCGGGTTTTCTTTGAGCGCACGCGCGTGTGGATGTGTGTGTGTGTGTGTGTGTGTGTGTGTGTGTGTGTGTTTGTGTGTATCTGTTAAGAAAATTTAATTTGAGTTATTTCATTTACTTTGTATTGATAGAATTTCATGTGTATTCCTCATTTCTATTCTGTAAACAAATAGGTTCTACTCTTTGTTTATAAAAGTTATGTACTCTCATCTACATATTTATTTTCTGTTCTGAATATGTTAATAGTTCATTTTTTCCATTATAATGTAGTGCTAGTATGCAATGGGTCTTGCAAGACCTGGCAATACATTGTCATTTGTGATAAACAATCAATAAAGAATCAATCAATCCATACTTGCGCATTGAATCAACAGAAATCCAAAATGCAATTAATGCAATCACATTGACAATATTGGGAAGCCATGTTGAGATCTAAAACATCACGCAAAATCTCCAAATATAACAAGCTTGTTAATAGGATCGGGTTTTAATTTCGTGAGTGCTTTGAATCCAATATTGTTACCACTAAGTGCCGTTTGGACAGAATTCTATTCAAATTCAGATAAAATTCATACTGAGTCTAGATTGTGATAATGAGGCTCATTTTGAGTTCAAGCCACGATCTGATTCAATTTAGCTCAAGCTTTTACTGTGATAACAGCTTTGAGTAGCCTCTGACACAAATATGCTGATTATCGGGGAAGAATCAGGTCAAGCTAAAAGGCGCGTAGTTATTACTGAACCACCTGATGATTCTAAATGTGCAGGATTCATTCTATGCAGTTCAAACTCCACATGCATTGGTGCATCCTTTGAGTGATTTGAAATACATAATTCCGAGTTGCAGGAGATCAAGAGGCTCTAGTTCGATTATTAAATTGGGTAGTTGTGCATGCATGTTCTTGGAGTAATCCCGCTGCTCCGATCCCACAAAGGACCGATTGCACACTTGTCCGAATTCCTAAACCTGGTGCAATTACATAGAGGGCCCTGGCTCTGAGCTTGAGCTAGAATAATGCGGGTGGCGCAGCGAATTGCCTGCCCTACTTCACGGCCGGTTGACAAATTACGCGAAGCTCGGAAGTGACAGTCCTCAGTGACGTCACAGCTTCAAAGCTAGCAGCATCTGTCTGCCTCGCTCCAATCGAATTAGGGACAATCCGAATGTCCCAAATATGAATGCGAAATGTCGGCTTGCTCGTTTTAAATCAATTAAATGTCGAGCGTTTGTATGACGTAATGGATGTTTGTTTGTCGATCTACAACTCGTCTTGTGCTCCGTGTTGCGTACGATTTTTCTGCTTTTTCCATAAAGGAAAATTGACGAGAACTTGTATTGTTACTACTGTTTTTGTTTGGATCCAACACAAATTACTCCACTTTGAATCTATTTTTCTAATCTTGTTAACAAATCCAGGAAGAGGAATTGATGACATACTTTGACAGTACCAGTGGATCTTTTGATGCACAAAACATGAGTCAGAATTGCTCTTGTGATCGTTTCAAACCAATACAAAGAGAAGCCAACGTGAATCTTTGTTAATCTATCATTCATTCCAAGTCGAAGCTTTGTTCTATTGGAAATTCCTATTTCACTACGATAATCAACCAATAACATGATACCCTGTGAAAGGCAATAACCCTAAGTCTTTCACTGTTTCAACGAGCGGACAGGTACCTTTGTTTGTCATTGTTGAATTATTTGACAAAAGTAAAAGCAGAGTCTAAAAACGAATGAAAACAGTGTTCTCATCATGGATAGATATCACAACATCTCACCAGTAACAGTATCTGAAGTGGCAAATGAAAATCATAGATGAAAGGGACCAATTCCACTACTCTAATAAAACGATGAAACGATACCTTGTGGAAGGCAGTAATTGGGAATCTTTCACATGAGTTCTCCCACATTTTTCTTATAGAAGTGAAATTGAAGCTTTTTAAGATGTGTGGTTTCATTATTTCTTGATCAAGCTATACTATGACTATACAGAAATACTTCTTCCATTTATCTAGAGTATTGAAGTATTTAATGTGATTTTGTTTATTTTAACGAGAACCGAACACCTTGAAACTCTGAAGAAAAGATCACTCACTCATTCCCTGGATATATTTCCTTAGTGCTATTTAATAATATTTCCTTACTAAGATTGTTTCCTCACTTACTTTTATCACTCAGTTATATTATGACGATACTGCGATTAGATCAATATTAAGGTGAGGAACAAGTTGAAACTTTGTAGATGATAATAATTAATAATTAGTGTTAAGTTTCCCAATATCAATATTAAGGTGAGGAACAAGTTGAAACTTTGTAGATGATAATAATTAATAATTAGTGTTAAGTTTCCCAATAGCCAACTACTTGTGAAAAATGTCAAAAAATACAATAGTTTTGATTGGACGAATGAGGACAAGGTTCAAAAACTGTTATTCAGGTGACTATAAAATAACAACTATAATCATTATCAATGTGGAGTGGCATTTCCAGAGGAATAGAAAAAACAAGGAAAAATTCAAATTGACTTCGCAAAGGAGGATTAATTCTTCGTCTTGAAAAATGTTATGGGATTTGGTGAAGTTCTTCTTCTTTGTATTATTATTTGAGTGAGCAAATTATTCTCAATCTAATTGAACAGGAGTAAGATGGACTGGAGAACTTTAGCAAAAATATAATCTCTGTTGAAGTTTTGTGAAGCTGAAAACCCAACGATGTTGCAAACTAGAAGTTGTTTGGAAGTTGATCCAATTCGAGTCGGAATTTAATCAGTCCGCTGCAAAAAAGATACAGCAACTTAACCTACATATTGAAGCGATGGCAGCTCTTTTGATTCGCGTTCCGAGAGATGATTGGATTACAAATCTCATTATTCTGTTCCATAAATTAGGCCCAATTACAGAAACGTTGCATTGAAACTTCTCTCTTCTGGTCGAGTATCGTAATCTGAGCTGAAGATTACTAGAATCATCATCGGGAAAACTTGGTGGATGGAAATTTGGGGCGAAGCTTGAATGGAAAATCAAAGCATATCTGTTCTGCTTTCACGGGAAAAAAGGAACTTTTCGAGGCAAGCAGCCGGCAAAGAGCATAAACCGCCCCGAGCCCTAAACTCTTAGGGTGAGCTCAAATGAATGCAAATGCTATTCCTTATTGCGTGAGATCCTCTCCAATGTTTTCTAAGTGTCCTATCTGTGTGGAGGGAAATTTGAACTTCTGCAGAAGAGGGGAATGGGAAAAGGGAAGTGAGCTATGTTATGGCTGCATTTATCTATCCTAGAAGCCTTACGGCTGGGATGAAAGTTCGCAGATAATAATATATCACATAGGTATGTGTGAAGATAATATGAGACCTATCCAGGAAACCCTACCAAAACGAAATATATACAATATAGTGAATTGAACTCACTGCTTTAAATTTTTGGAAATCGGAGTATCATTCAAATAATAATGGGTTACATTTGGAGACAATAACCTATTATTCAAATTAGTTTAACGAAGGAGCAATCTATTATAGTGAGGTGCATGTTATAATGACAGTTTTTGGTATTGCTATCCTTGTCTATCGTTCAACAAATCGGATAGCGCTATTTCTCTCTCGCTTTGCTCTGTTGTCAGATCGGCTTTCAACAATGTAAAATTAATAATTTACTAACAAAATATTTAATCTCAATTATGAAATTTCACTCTAAATTATTGAAAAATATAATTTCTTGCTTAATAAAATATAATTGATTATTTTAAACGAGAATAAACAATCAATATTACATTAATAAACCTGTATCGGCTACCGTCAAGATGGCATTGACAAGTCAGTGAGGATCGGCAACGTTGTTCTCCTATCTTTCTCCACTGCCATTATAACGTTGACCTCACTATAGGCAAACTGCATTGGTAATCAAGTACAGTCCCACTTGATAATGAGAAAAATATAGCCTGGAAAAGAAAATGAAATACAACATGTGGTGCTATGAAAGAGCTGGTATTTTTTTGATAATCGTTCATTCTTAATTCAAGACAAATACTTGAAAATAAATTTTCAATGATATCTAACATACCAAGCAGAGTTCGAATGGAATTCCTCGGTCGTTTGAAATAATCTTCAAATATTAACATTTTGAGTGTCAGAAAATCCACGTCTTTTGTCACATGTTATTGCTTTGAATTTGAACTTTCAATCTCATTGAAGCCATAATCAGTGATAATAGAACTGTTTCCTACAAAAATACTCAAATCCGAAAATCTCAAACAAAACTATATGATCACTTCGAGATTTGAATTCCTGCAAAACGATATTTCGAGAAAGATGATCAAGTATTTGAATAGCTGCGTTACTATTTAATTATTTGTACCCTACGTTCATGTTATTTGAAGTTAAATAACTCTACAACATTGCAGCATTATATTACTACGTTGGCTATTCGATTTTGCTCTCTCCAATTGAATCAAACGCAATTTCAATCGAACTTTACAGCATTATACTGTATTTCTACGTTCGACTTTTTTATCTTCAATAATTATTGAATTCAACACAATTCCAAGCTACGTTACAGCATTTATAGGCACTTTATTTATACGTTGGCAATTCGATTTTGTTCTCTTCATTGAATTAAACACAATTACAAGCAAAGGTAAACGCTGGTTTGAAAATACGAGTATTTCTATTCACTCCACCCGATAATACAGATTGTTTGAACGGGGAGAATACACTGAGGCTCTATCAGATGGAGGAAATTATCCAGCCGCTAAGTCTCTCAGCAGCAAGCTGATTCGAATGCTTTGAGCTGGACCGTTCCTATGGATCTTGAGCCGTTGAATAATTTATAAGCTGAGAATCCGTTGAGCCTCTTTTTGCAGGAATTGGTGCGGATTTGAGTGAGTTAATAACAATCATAGCTGACTTTGATCGTCGAATTACAACATTTACTTGGACATTGGAGTGCTTCTCTTCCCAAATGTTTCTACATTGGCTAAATTTCCATGAGAACAAGTTATTCAGATAGAAACCAGATAGAAACATACAAGCTTAACACTTCATAAGTATTTTCAATGCAGCATACACTTGTATTCACAATGTGTTATTTTATCTGTAAAATCTTTTTTGTTTGGAATCATTGCTCAGTTGCATGGATCAGGAATAAAGAGTACAATCGAAAATACAAACTGGACTACATTCTGAATATTCAACCATTTTCGAAGGATCAAATTTCCGTAATTCATCAATAATATTTATTATTCAGGAGACATATCTATCACCTTACTGTTTCGAGAGGAAATATCTATCATTTGAATTGAATTTATTTTATACATTTATAAATTTGAACGATACAATTTCATTCTCAACTATGAATAATTGAAGAAGGAATAACAGGCTTGAGTCTCAAAACTGCTTCTTTCCCAAATTTGGATAAAAATAGTTCAAAAATAGGTTATGTTTATCACTTCATAAGTTTAGACCAATTTTTAGTCCAAAATATTTATAAACTGAGAATTTATTAAATTTAGATTCGACAATAATAAGAGTGAACCTCAGATTGTATTTATAAATAACCAATCATTGAACCAGCTCCCAATGATATGTGACGTGAGGACGTGACGAAGATAGAAAAACTTCAACTGAGAGTAAAAAGAAGAAAATGTCAAACTGTGAAGGGACCTCAAAATCAATAACTTTTCGAAGTTTAGATGGAAATTTCCTTCAAAAACTTGAATCTATTCTATCTCCCATGATTTTAGGATGAAACTGACAAAATATTCTCACTTTTCTGCCTCTAAATTCTGTCATCATTCTATATCATAATCATCCCTGGCTTTTCCGAGTTGAACTCTGTTGAGGTGCAAATATTTTCCACTTTCCCAGCCATTACCGAGATTATAACAGGAAGAATAACCCCTCCCACCGGCCAAATATGTTTTTTTTCCCTACAACTCCTTCGTAGCTTTCCCTACTACTTTCTTTTTCACTCCATTCATGTTTTCCATACTTGCCAGCGCTGTATCTCGTGAAGGAGATTACTTGTTTTCACCCTATGGCTTCAACACTACTTTATCCATGCAACGACTTACCAACCTTTGGGGAGTGTGCTTTGATGGGTCACCCTTCATAGCATATTATTCAAGTCGTCTTACCATTATCCCCACAACCATTGAAGCCATGGTCCCGCAGCCATTGAACGTCTGGCAGAAACGCCATAGCAAAAAAAAACAGCTTCAAGCCTTGTTGTACGATTCCTTTATTTTGCATCATCGAAGAAGTAGCATGAAACAGGTATTATTCTCTCTCAATGCCACTCATAACTGTTTTGTCACTTCGAGTCATGTATTTATAGTGAGGTCCACGTTATGATGGCAGTGGAGAAAGATAGGAGAGCAACGTTGCCGATCCTCAGTCTTGTCAATGCCTTCTATAGACGGTAGCTGATACAGGTTTATTGATGTAATATTAACAGTTCATTATCGATTAAAATAATCAATCATATTTCAACAATAAATAATATTTTTTCAATAATTTTTCATAATCAAGATGAAATATTTTTTGAATTAATTATTAATTCTACATGGTAAGTCATTGTAACACTTACATTTCAAGTGTAAGTGTTATGAATGAATTTCAATTTCAATTACAAGTTGCTCTGACAACAGAGCAAAGCAAGATAGAGATAGCGCTATACTCTTTGTTGAATGATAGACAAGGATAGCAATATCATTGCTAATTAAACACTGTCATTATAACATGGACCTCATTATCCATAGCCAGATAAGCCTTTGTTCATTATATCACTAAGGATCAATATTTAACTCTGATAATATTGGAGTTTGCTGCAGACAAAAAGTGGGAAACTCTATTGTCTTGAGTTACAGCGTAAGAATTATACCTCCAATATTGTTATTATGATGAGAACGACTTAATATTGTCAAAAACACTATTTTATTGAGAAAATCTGTGATACAATTCGATTACTGAGAATAGACAAAGAATTTCTTTTGAATTTTTTTGAGGATTCTGTCTCTTGCAAAGGTCAAAATTGTTTAATTTTCAGAGTAGGTTACGTCAACTCAGCAAATAGCCGATGAAGTACCTCAATCATAACTCTGCCAATAGATGATATTTTTGTTAGTTTTTGAATTATTTTCATCTATATGACTTGAATTAGAATATTAAGCTGCGTACAGATATACGCGCCTCCAACCCGCTCCGCGCAAGCTCCGCCCTCGTTCCGTCATCGCTCTGCAATCGCTCCGCCCTCGATCTGCAGTCGCACCGATCATGAACGTTACGGGAGATGTTAGCTCTTCTCGCGTTCCACTCTTGCTCCCCGGTAGATCATCAATCGCTCTGCTCGAGTGACGTTCGGTTGCTGAGCAGAGCGAAAGTCTGTACGCACCTTAATATTTTACGATGTATTTTGGTTTATTATTTTGTTTAAAATTATTGTACTGATTCGCTTAAGTATAGTTCATTCATTTTGTTTGTGAAGTGTCAGTGTTATGGATAAATTTGAATTTCAATTACAAGTTTAAATGATCCAGTAAGCTGAGAGCTTGAACATCGGGCAGTAGAATATGTGTGGGAGAAGCGCTACTATTGGCCGTTAGCTGTGGACCAATCAACGTTGAGCTCTGTTTCGGTGGAGTGTCTAGTCTTGGTCATTGACAGAGCTCAAACTTGATTGGTCTACAGCTAACGACCAATTGTAGTGCTTCACTCGTACTATTTATATTCTGCTTCTCAATGTTTAAGCTTTTAGTCTACTAGAGATCCCCTCTACTATCTAGCCTCTATTATGACAAGTTTTGATGTAATATTCTATCCTTGAAAGCAGCTGTCATAAATTCAAACTTCTAAATTTTCTGGGTCATTACACTTCACTTTTCAGCAGAGTCTACCTCATCTCGATGGATATCGTTCAACGATTTGTGCTTATAATTTTTATACTATCAATGAATTTGAAACGAATGTTTTCCCACATCTATTATAAGAGATTTGAGATATAATATGATAAAAAACTCAACTTCCATTTTCATATCTTCTTTTCCTCTCCAATTGCCTCATTTCTTCACTTCTTTCTAAGAACATATCAATTCCTCCACTGTATTTTATATGCAGTGTACTTCTTATTCAACTCGTTATCGATAATGAGCTTTCTCTCCCTTCAATTAGATTCTCATTTCTCTTCTACACATGCCTTTGAAATGTTCTTCACAGTTAGTTCTCTCTCCTTCGCACTCTCCATTCTGGATTATCTTTCTCCTCCATTAATGTTAAATCGAATCTTCATTGCCTTGCCAAAAATTTAAAGAGCATTGTTCTACAAAAGAAATTCCAGAATATATCATACGAATAGACAGTGTAACATGAGTAATATGATATTATCATGTAATTTCTGGCGATTCAAGCCACTATCAATATTACTCATGTTTACTTATCGAAGATTCATTACGTTCCATTTTACAAAAATCTCTGAGTATTTTTTTATTTATTTATTCATTTATTTATTACAGAACTAAGAAAACTACAGCCATTAAGCCCAAAACAGTCTTCACTACAATTTGCAATCGTATGAAGCAAGTTACTAAAAAAAGAGATACAGTACATGCAATTTTCAAATGCATAAGGAAATATGATGGAAGCATATTGAAAGTAATCTTAGTATAAGTAATAAATACAGAATGAGGATAATAAGTTATAAAAAGAATACAATTGAGCATAGAAAAATCGAATTAGATTCAGAGTATTTGAGTAACAATTCGTCTATTCCTGTACTCTCTATGTACTAGCAGAGAGGATGATAAGAGGCTATAAGTTTGTATTATACATTTTCCTTATACTTGCATGGAGATTCGCCACGCACAATAGATTCCCACATCTGGTCGAGTTTATATTTTGGCCATAACAAGCGGTTTCTCCCTCCTGGCAGCAGCTATCTCCCTCCGTTATTACCTCTCCAAACATATTCGTACTGTTGTGAGTTTTTACAGGCAAGAGCCCAAACCTTGAATGAAAGAAGAAGAACATATAAGATCCTCTCTCTGGTTGAAGCCGCTACACAAAAAGACGCTCTCTACAAAGCTGGAAAAATCTGAATATTTTCTTCCCTGCCTCTCTCGACTGGACATACATCACGTTGAGCTTGCAACCTCCCTCGCTTTGATGCATCCATGTCGACGCCGTGTTATCCAGCTGCTCTCCTCTCCACATGGCAACAAACGAAACGATTTCCTCATCTGGAAATCATCGTTCCATCGTCCTTAAGGGTCACTTATGATGATCATTTGACTGCTTCTGAAGTATTTTAGAGTGGCTAATAAACCAACTTTGGACAAGAGTGTAAACGAATATTCAAATCTTGAATGAGGAAGAATTTACTAAGTTAGTGAATGATCACTGGTTAAGATCGACTGAACATGAATTCCTTACGTGAACTTAGTCTCACAATCCGACCCTGATACAAGAATCCTATTATATTAAGCGAGCAATTTCTGTATTTTTATATCTGGATATTTATGTTCAACGGATCTCGTAAACGGCTCTAACGATCTTCACGAAATTTGGAACATAGTAGGTTTATGATATGAAAATTCGATTGCACTAGGTCTCATCCTTCGAAAAACTCGCTGAACGAAATTACAAGGATAACTCATCCTTGGCTGAAACAGCTGTGGATAGTAAAAAAGTGAGTGAGCGAGTGAGTATGTGAAAAATCAAAATATCGCATCCCCGAAATTCATAAGATGACATATAGCCAGCTGTGAAATATAGACACGATCATTTTAGAAAATTGTGTTCTGTTTATCTATATATATATATAAAAGCGAAATGGCACTCACTCACTGACTGACTGACTGACTCACTCACTCACTCACTCGCATAACTAAAAATCTACCGGACCAAAAACGTTCAAATTTGGTAGGTATGTTCAGTTGGCCCTTTAGAGGCGCACTAAGAAATCGTTTGGCAATATTTTAACTCTAAGGGTTGGTTTTAAGGGTTTAATGTTCGTCTTTCAGCATGTATATTATTCTTATTCTCTCAATTATAATTAAAAAATGTCCATACCATATGTTAATATAGTATAATCTAGAGAGAAACAGTTGTTCTGGTAACTAAATAAATAATTTTGTCAGGTTGGCATTAAGTTGAGTTGACTTTGTTAGGTTGGCACCAAGTTGAAGATTGAAATGCATTTATCGCGGAAAAATTTATTGGGCACTGCTACTTCAATCAGAGCTATGCCTGGAAATATTATATTACTAGCCGTCAGGCTCGCTTCGCTCGCCATATCCGTTTAGCCAGACGTTTAGTCTGGACTCCCGAATGGATCGTCCTAACATATGATCGTCCTACAAATGAAAAAGCGAAGCGAACCTGCTGATCTCATGCTTGGACGATCCAGTCAGGGGTCCAGGGGGCGGAGCCCCCTATTTACACGGATATGGCGAGCGAAGCGAGCCTGACAGCTAGTCAATAAATAAAAATAACGAGCGAAGCTCAATGCCCCGATATTTATATATTATGATACAGGAGTACGAATTCAACAATATATGATCTTTTTCAAACTCTGATACAAGAAAGATTATTATGATACGAGTAAAATGATGCAAATGAAATTCTATATTACAAAAAAAACATAAACGTGAGTGACAGTATGATTGTATTTTGTGTGAATGTATATTGTTCACATTACCCACATTATACAAGTATATAAGAGTACAAAATAATAAATTATAATCTTCTCATGATTATTCGATGTAAGCGATAATGGACTATCAATAATCTTTGCTAATATTATAATTAACAGTATTCCCAACGAAACAAAAAGCTCTCTCTCTTCTTATCAATTCTGAAAGCATTCTCTGTTGTTAGGAGTAGTATTATATTGAATTATTCGAATGAAAAGTCTCTTCATTTCAGGAGTTATGGAATAACCAATTTCCTTCTAGCATTTCAGGGTGTGTTACTAATACATCTCTGAGTTATTAATCCATCTTTGAACTTACGACACCCACTTTAATAAAATTTTTACTTTACAATAACATTTGATTAGAGCAGCCTTAAGTAAACCAAGACTATACCCTAGTAGACAATTATTTGTTGACCTTGATGTACCGACACTTGGACAAACGTATGTTGTTAGAGCTATCTTGTACCTTAATAAAAATTTTCAACATCTTGAGTCCAGAAGAACGCCTTACCTTACCCGTCCAGCAACTACAAATTAATGCATTTATTGCCAATCTATTAAAACTATCTGTCTGTATAATAAAATTCCTTTCAAATTCATCAGTAATAAAATCACAAAAACTCTTTTAAACGGAATAAATCACTTGACTGAACAGCACATTCACTTCTCATTACCTAAAGTATAAATTCTACTCTTAATAACCAAATATATATGTATAACAACCACAATTATGTAAAATCACAGAAAATTCATCAATTGTACTCTGTCTTGAAACCGAAATTCTTATTATATTTTTTATTCTTTATTTGTCTCCACGAATGTAATAGTTAATTTTCAGCTTTTGAACTCGCAGCAGGCGCTCAGGTTTTCCTTGCCGGCTGTGCCAACAAGTAATATTTATTTTGTTCTATTGTAAAAAAACTTAAATTATTCGAATTGTATTGTATAATTTTAATTATAGTAGGTTTTATAATGTAATTTTGTTTTTGGCAAATAAATTATTATTATTATTATTATTATTATTATATTATCTCTCAGAGTGAGTTGTATTATATTCAATAGTGTTATTGAATTTTCCGAATGAGAACTTTCTTAACTCCTGGAGTTATAGAATAACTTACTAATTTCTTTCTAGCATCTCAGGGTGTGTTACTAATACATCTCTGAGTTATTAATACATCTCTCAGAGTAAAGTGCATTATATTCAATAGTGTTATTGAATTCTTACTCATTTTCTCCTAGTGTCTGCACTCAGCATTCCAATCGAAATATCCAAATGCCTCTTTCGTCAGATTATACCAATGTTCAAATAATAATGGATTCTGAAAAGACAACTTTGATAATGCCTTTTGGGGATGGAGGGATGAGTCCCAAGGTCTCAGGTCCATCTGCGAGGAGGGTGGATTACACGTGATGTTCCCCCTCCACCCCACTGGAGGATGTGAAAAGGGGGTTTCGGGATGAGGAGTTTGAGGGGGTTCCCATGGGAGCCCAAAATATAACCAGTATTGAGTGACCGGAACGGGCTCTCAATTAGGGCCAGCTCCACGGTAGCAAAGTAATATAACAAACATGTTTGGACCGCTGAGGCCGTGTTTGCCTGCAAAACTGCCCCCATAAGTACACACCGTTCATCCCCGAAGTGTAATCCCGCGTCTGCCCTCAAAACAAACATCGCCAACTTTTCTCGCCGTATAGTATTAATTTAATTTCCATCCATAATTCAATTTGTTGGGGAGCGCACACTGTGAAGTACAATGATAAAAATGTGGCTTAACATACATAGTGGTGATGCATCCCGTTGTATTACAATATTTGAACTGTTCGTTTGTTCAACATCATTTTTGATTAACGTGCTATCGTTTTCTTCATGATTGGAACTGGAAGGAGCAATGATTAGCTCATGTTCATACAGAGTCACTAATTAAACATAGTGTTGAAACCCATACGTTTTATATTGACCGCACATTTTAATATTTGGAAAAGTTATGCGTTATAATATGTTCCCATAAATTGGAATATCGTGTTCAAATATTGTTAATATCGTTTAGCAATATTTTTTCATAAACAAACAAGCTATGTGTATAATAAACGGGAGCATTTATATGAAACTCTCGAATGTTGAGGTGCTTATAGACTTAGAGGTGCGTACAGATTTACGTGCCGCGAACATGAGCAATTCACTTTTAATCAGCTGATGCCAAGCTTTTCATGTCTGTATCTTACCGTTTCTGTAAAAATACAAATATAATCAGCTGATTAAATATGAATTGCTCATGTTCGCGGGGCGTATATCTGTACGCACCTTTACGCGCCACGAGCACACACATTTCGCTTTTCATCATCTGAAGCTATCCTTATTATACCTGTATTTGCACAGAAACAGTAAGATATACTTGTATTCGTGGCGAATAAGTCTGTACCCACCTTTAAGAGAACGGTTGTCTCTGTGGTCGAGCTGATAAGCAAACGTTTGAGTTTCATGCTCCTGATACTCGGAGTCAATAGAAGAAAGCTTTGTTTGGTTGAGCTTTTGTCGTTGTTTGAACTCTAAATTATAACTTAAATGAGATTGATCTTATTAATCTATAACATTTAATTGAATAATAAGGAAGGAAGAATGTATATTATAACAATTCTCGGTAAATTCAGAATTCAAATGTAGAATCGCGAGTTTATGAGTTCATTAGCTCATAAATAGTGATGATGCGATACTCGTGTATTCTCAATCCCGTACATGTGCAAGAAAATTCCTTTCTTTTTTCAAATTTATTCAAATTCATTTCATTCTGCCATAAAATAATGAATATTGACAAAATAAATATTCTAACTTACAAAATGGCAATAGCGGCAAAGAACAAAAATTCTACTTGTGCGCCGGTAGTGAGTTCGAACAAGTAGGTACAGCAAACATGTCAATAGGGAGAAATAGAGGATTCAACCTAATCAATGCACCTTTCTTAATAAATAAGGTAATTACTCCACTATAGAACTTCTTGAAATGAGTTAATTTTTTACGACCACTTTATAATGAATTTAAGATGTGTGATTTTATCCTAACCTGTCCTAATAACACTTGAATTCTACTACTTGTAATGATTATCAATTCAAATGTGGCTGGCTCCTTGAGATATGACGAATGCAGCCATCGATTGGAGCAGTGCAAATTAGCATCTCTTGCCAGCTGTGTATCCCTGACCAGCAAAATATTGCATGTTAATAGGAAGAAATAGAGGATTCAACCTAATCAATACACGTTTCTTAATAAATAAGGTAATTATTCCACTATAGAACTTCTTGAAATGAGTTAATTTTTTACGACCTCTTTATAATGAATTGAAAATGTGTGATTTTATCCTGAACTGTCCTAATAACACTTGAATTATACTTGTAATGATTGTCAATTCAAATGCGGCTGGCTCCTTGAGGTATGACAAATGCAGCCATCGATTGGAGCAGTGCAAGTTAGCATCTCTTGCCAGCTGTGTGTCCCTGACCAGCAAAATATTGCAGACAGCCGGTCAGTCTCGATAACGTATGATAAGCGACGGACGTGCTCTGAATTCAAAGCTCCTTATCCCTATCTTTTCGCACGAACACATGCATACAAACTCACACTTGTCTCTATGCGTGTCGTGTCGTTTCTCCTGGGTTGAAGTGTTCAGAAACGTCGTTAGGGCCAGATAGCGTCATTTGCAGTGCGTTTTTCCCCATGCTAATGCAGAAGAATATTTCTGTTGTAGAATCCAAATCAAAGTTGAGTCTATTGTTAATCATGGTTAAAATTCAAACGGCTCTTGTGCAACCGGCACATATTCTTTTAAAAATACTGGATCTCTACAACCATTTTAGTCATTCAATTGAGTTATTATATTCAATTAGACGAGGAAAAACGTTTTTAGTGAATATTGTGTTGATTGAATGCAACTCCACAATCAATCTCCTGTTGGTAAGAGTTTGGAGATAATCGAATCTCGTTTGGAGTGACTGTGAATCTTTAAAATGTATTTATTTATTCATGTATTGTACAAAACACTCTTATCATCATATTCATAATTATGTCATTGGAGGAAAAACCAGGATGAACCTGTACTATTTCTCTCCAAAAATTTTAGATTGAGTTTTAATGTTGTCCAAAGGTTGAGGCTATGAAATCACTCACTGCTTCGTCTCTTGATTTTCGGTCCAGGAATAATGATTTGATAATTTTGAAGGTTGACGTGATACTTTAAATGAATCACAGAATGTATCACGATAAAATAAAAACTGGAAAAATATTGCACTTATTTGAAATATGTTAATGTTTTTTAAAAAATCTTGAGATAAATGAGTGGTACATAAATGATGAGTCACTCCTACACAAGTTACTGATGAACAAATTTCCATCTGCAAGATTGGAAGCTACTTGATAGAGAGGAACAATGTTAATGGGAACTCTATCATAAATCCGTAAATGCAGAGTTACTTCTTACAGAGTTGAATCCGAGACGTTAATCGCCTTTTCTTTAAGATCGTAATCCGCTTTGAAACTTGCGAGTAAGTATTCTCCACAAAACATCATAATGACGAGGAAATAAAGTGAATGATGAGATCTAGTAGCGTTGGATGTATTAGTGACTTGGAGGTTGGATCCCAACTGAGAATGCTTGGTGTTATAAAAGCTCGAGTTCGGTCCACTGTTGATGTACTTCTCTGATGGATGATGGAGTCCTGCTTTGATGGAGCTTAAGTGGAGTTGGAAAAGTTTTCCTAAAGCTTAGAACCTATGGTTTCATGAGATTATTGAAGCCTTCGAATAAATATCAATAGTGGAGAGCTCCACATCAGTAATATTTCCTTTCAGAGTGATTTCTGTCAGTTTTGAACAGTGAGTAAGGAAAAATGTGAGTGAAATTCATGAATATATTCGATAATCGTAAGCTCTACATCAATGATCAGTAATATTTCCTTTCGGATGGATTTTTGTCAGTTTACAACAGGGAGAGAGTAAGGAAAAATGTAAAGGAAATTCAAAAAAGTATTTGATAGCTGTGAATATGGGATTTCCCTTTACTGAGATTACAAATGTTTGATTCATGCTCAACGTTGTTGAAATATTTTCGATCATAGTGCTTGGATTGTGAACTTAATAGCTAAAATAAGACTGTATTTCAACTTGAATGTAAGTTTCAATGATCAGATATGGAGAATCTGTGAACACCGACTCTGGAAACAGGTATTTCCAATCTGATAGATACAATATTCATTGCTTTCTGTGAGAGTTGGTTCATATTATTCATTTGTTCATACTCATAGAGAACGAATTCATGTTAATTCTAGGTAGAAGCGAAGGGTTTTATTCATTTGATTGAAGATATATGCAGCTTAGAATTGCTATAGATATATTGGTCGAATATGGAAGTATATCGTGAGGGTCTCTCCACACTCAGCTAGGCTGCGATGAAATACGTCTTCCAGAGACGTAGTCGTTCTATCTCCCAATATTTTAAGCTACGCTACGCTGATGTGAACAGGATAGATTTGAAGTATAGATTCAACGTTGGGGAAAAGAACGTATTCAAACGTAGTGTAGCTGAGTGTGAAGAGACCTTAATAGACTTCAAACTTCATTAAATTATTCAAAAATAAAATATCACCAGAGTTCCACTCTTGCAGCTATTACTTTCACTTATTTAGTTCATCAGAGTGATAGATGTTTGGATGATCATGAATTTGTATGTAAATACATCGCGCCATCCTTTATGGAGAAAAAAAACTTGATGATCATAGACTTGGTTTTAAACTCCAAGATCAAACAACCATCATGCTTCTATGAATTCTATCATAATATCCATCCTCAAATTATGAATTCCTTGACTACTGGAGAAATCACTTCATTCGTGATGGATCAGTGTTTGCCTATTCGAGTTTTATGAGTGTTTCAGCATTATTCAAGGTATTAAACTACAAGATCAAACGCTCAAGCTCCAATGAATTCTATAATAATATTCTCAAATGATAAATTACTTGACTACTACAGAAATCACTAGATTCTAGATGAATCAGTGTTTGATTTTTGAAACTTTATGAGTGTTTCAGTATAATTATCCAAGTTAACAAATCCGAAGTAGTTTTTCCTCTGCATATATCTGCAAAACAAATCCGAAGTAGTTTCTTCTCTGCAGATATCTGCAAACTTGATCTGCTGCACAGGAGTTGGAATGAAGCGTGAACAGTTGTTAGGACCAATGTGATCCCGGTTATTTGGGATGATAGAGCTAAGTCTAATTTGAGCAATAAGCAAAGCAAACTAGCTCTCGTTGTCGAAAGGAAGCTCCTACTGCTTCTGCAGTGACGCCATTAAATACTTGAAGGAAACTCAGCCTTCCGTGAAATTCCATAGCAAATAACAAACGTCCTAGCTCGCTATTTGACATCATTAGTCGACGCCTTTCTTGGCCGAGATCTTCTCTCCTTTACTCTCTCACACTCACTATCGCTCTTCCTCTCTCTCTCTCACACTCTCTCTTGAGACACTTTTCTCCCCTCCTTCCTTTCAATCTTGTCCTCACCAAACGAGAGGAAAAATTTGTCATATGACAAAAAAGAGAAACGGCAGTTTCCTTCTGCAACTTGCCACTTGAAACTGTTGAAGTTATCGAGACAGGAGATGCTACCGAAAACTCCTTTTATTCACTGCATACTCGTTTATCAGAACCGTATATCCCCTGGGGAAGCTGAAAGACAGACGGTATTTGCTTGACAATTTCGTTTCTTCGGCATTCATTTCTGTGAATTCCTATGTCTCCAATTAGGCTTATTTACAGTATCTAATGCCATTTTATATAGCCTACCTGTTATTGATTTCCTTACTGAGAAGGAAATCTTGGGATTGAAGCATAAGTTTATTTATATAAGGAATTCCTAATGACGAAATGTGCTACCTTGAATGCAGCCTGATCTATACAGTTCTTTACCAACTTTGAGAAAAATGAAGACTGTCTTGAAATCTTCAGCTTCTCAGACAGATAACTGTCCAATTGACCATACTACTGATTATTTATAACTAATACTATTGACTCTCCCAGATGGCATCTTCTCAGTCATTTAAAATCATTGGATGAGACGCAGCCAGTTTTCCTCAATTTTACTACAGTTTTTCTTACTGACTAGATCGTACAACGACTGAACTCCATAATTATCCAGTAATAAAACAGAAATGTATCTGAATAAAACAGTCTGAATGTATCATAGAATAGGACTAGAATTTGTAATGGAATATGGGAAACTAGAACATAATTCTGATGAAATTTTGCAATGAAGTAATTATTGAATACTAATATATTCTATGAGAATTGATCAAAATGCAAAGATAAACCAGGTCGAGCATGAAATAATATCCATTTTATGAACTGAGTTGGGTGAATTATCAAGGAAATCTCTTGCAAAAGATTCCTAGAATTGGATTTCCAATTTGGCATTTGAAGATTTTAATAGAAAAGCCAGAACAAACAAATTTATTCAATCGGAAAACCTCTGAGAACGTTGAGCCTAATACTTGACATCACAACATGATATTCTACAACTGATAATATTGATCGAATAATGTGAGCTATAGGATGAAGAGTCGAGAAATTTAGTACAAAGAAAAATTTAAAACCGTACAGTATTATATTTCTGACTGGTAACGCCTACGTTTTTAGATAATACTTGTGATACCCAACAAGCTTCCAATCATTCACCAGTTTCTTTTGTTTCCAAATACTAGGAGTTCCCAACAAGAGCCTCTGTAATCGTCCTGGTACTTGTGTTTTAAAAACCTTGAAGGTATCAGTCACATCCTCGTAGAGTCTACAGAAAAACCATATGGTAACTCTCATCCATGATTATCAACAAACTTCGAGAGCATTTCTCCATTCAATACATCAATTTATTTTATGAACAAGGAAAATCCTTTCATCCAAGTCAGTAATTGACGTTTTATATTACAGAGGAAGGAAAGATATCAGTTCACCCTCCACGTTGAATTTCAATTCAGACTATTGTGGGATTCAGAGAATGAGTGTTTATTTTGGATTTTTTTCCTTGTTGCCGTTTCTGAGAACAATAAAATTGACAGGACTTTGTCATATTTTCTCATTGTTAGTATCATCAGAGATGAATAATGCATTTATTAACGCTGAACGGCATCTTTTCTCTATGGTATTATATTACAAAAATGAAAACTCTGACTATTCCGTGAAATTAATTAGCTGACAAGACTCTAGGAGAAATTTTCTCCATATTTTTTTTATTTGTATCATCTCAACACGAACATACACTTCGAATGAGGCTTCCAAGAAATGGCTCATAGTCCAGTCACTATATACATTGGTGCATGCAATTTATATTGTAGTTCTGATTTTTTTATACATTATTTGAGTACAAAAGAGAAGACCAGAACCAATTTCTTCATGCAAAATTTCCTTGTGCTAGATACAGAGTGGCCCAAAAACCTCGTATTTTCGGCTCATTTTCCAGTTTTCAGCTATTTCTGCCAAATCTCGAGATCGGACAGAAACATTCCATCTTGCCTTTTTTCAGATTATGAAATTCTGAATGGAAAGAGATCATTCGGATTCCTCTATCCCCAATGAGTACTGAGTTATGATTTTTCAAAAATGAGTGAAATTTGAAGAAAAAATCAATTTTGATGAATTTTAGTTTTTGATCAACAATATCTTACGATTGTTACCATTTAGATGTAGGCCTATAATAATTCAAAATCCCTCTGGCCTTTTTTCGTGCTCTACAATCTGAGATCAAGTAGAGCGCTCTATCTCATATTATATTTATATTTCCAGGTAAACCTGACAACAATGCTCCTTGTATTGTGAAAAATACCTAAGCTGGAAACTTCAACCATCATCACCAACTACATTGTCCTCACATTGATATTCATACTTAAAGTACATGAGATTATGTTTTATGAGAATCACCCGTTAGAACATATGAACACATATTTCTCCATCCAGTACGTCAGTCAGTTAGTCAAGTTTCTCTATGAAGCTTGACGTTTTTTGTTCATCAGTGTGATACAGCATGATGTTGTTGTGTAAAATAAGCAAGGTATCTAGAATACATTCTAGGTACATTGTGAAATAAGGTACAATAATATTGATACTGCAGCAAGAAACAAATTGGTACGCTCTGCTGGATCATTATAAATTATTATTATGAATCGGTGTACATTCGCAACTGTAGTAATAATGATCAAATATGAACAGTTCCTTTCAGCTTCTCATGATATGGAAAAGTTATTATTGATAATAATTGAATATGATTCAAAAAAATGAAGATAAATAAAATAACATAAATGAAGATATTATGGATAATTTGAATCAAGTATAAACTCACGATTTTTTTTACTTTGGGGATCAATATTATACAATTTGCCGGCTGGTAATGTTAACGAGCGTTACAAACTTCGGTCTGCTAGTAACCGCATCTTGGGTTCGAATCCCGCCGATGGCATGGATGTTTCATCATCATCTCGTCGATTCATCAACGCTTTTTCCACTACCCTCAAACAAGCAAGAAGCTCATGAGGGCATAATTTACAATAAGAAAATACAAAAACATACGACGGTAAAATAAGTTTTACCTGAATTTACTGTATTCCGAACCAGATTAAAAATTTAGTCATCATCCGCAAAAAATGATCACGTTTTCCGAATCTCGAACAAGTTGCAGTTACGTAGCTGTCACCGGATTGGAAAAGTTGTTAACAAGAGATTATTCCCCCATGATGGGAAAGATCATCCCTATTGTGGGATTGGTGACGGGGAGGAAATGTCTGGCGTTTTAGAAAAGAATTACTCTAAACAGGGGGTGAATGGAGATGCTTTCAGGGGAGCAAAGACAGACACTCTCTTGAGAAACACGATTTCGTGACAATGAAAAGGGACTTAACAAGGGGGTCAAGAAAAATGATAAGGATAGAATGCTTCAAAACAATCTGCGCTACTGTTCCAAGTGGATGAGGCTTCTCTGCTCATTAAAGCTGCAAATGACAATATGCAATCAACTGCGATCACAATGAGGTATCACTGTCTTTTGTTCGGTGAACGAGCGCCTTTGTCCCAGCGGTGCCAGTCTATAGATTCTGATGATGAAAAGACCGATGTGGCTACCGATTGTTGCCATAGCAACTCGGCCTCCACCGAGTCTTTCTCACTTATTTGCTTTCCTCTTCATCAGTATCTCCTCTACATCTTCTCCATTCTTTAGAATCTTCTTGAAATCATTGAGCCCATCTCTCAAAACTTCCATGACAGTATTTCTATTGAATTTTGTTATGTCTCTCGTACTTTTCTGGAATCTTTTAGTTTTGTCAATTTTCCCATTTGAAACATTAAGCAATAAAGAAGACGTAACCAAGGACTCTACTCGAGTAGGCCTACTTGTCCAACTTCTGATGCTGTGCAGATAAATTTTCCTCTATTCTATGATAATTCAATGATCACTGTCCTCTCAATTCTCCTATCCAATACATATTACTATGTTGTTCAATCACCACCCTGAACATCTACTGATCAATCCATCGGAGTTTTTACTCCATCCAGGAACTCAAATTATTCAACTATGTACTGAAAAAAATGGTCATTATTATTTTGCATAAACTTTCCACTCACAGTAGTGGAATTTGATATTCAAGATTTCCAATGTACTCATTTATCCCGTTTTCGTATAATTAATTAGTATTTTCTTGCGATATATGAATTCAGGGCTACTTAGTGTTAAATAGAATTAGAAGAAGGGTGCTTTGATTCTATTTTATAAATTTATCAGTGTATTTGAATGTGAATAACTCCAATACGGATCAAGATATCGATGTAATATGTAATACAGATGGAATTGAATAGAGAATGCATTTATTCAAATGCTAATTAATATATGATTATTATTTAACGAAAATACTGAATAAATGCTGTAAATCACCCCGAAGACTTCTGCTACTGCAGACATTGACAACAGGGTTAACAGCTAGATGGAGATTTGATGAGAGCTACTATCCATAGTAGAACTCTGGATATATAGATGTTCTCCACAGAGAACTCTGGATAGTTGTTCTCATCGAATTTCCATCTAGCTGTTAACCCTGTTGTCAATGTCTGCAGTAGCAGAAATCTTCGGGGTGATTTACAGCATTTATTTAGGATTTTCGTTAAATAATAATTATAATATGTGATACATATTGTATCTGTTCTGTATTGAAGTCGGCTCTGTATACCGATTTGCGGTCTTCGCCATTCATTTTCTCTTGAAGTTCTGTATCGAAGTCATATATAAAAATCACTACTTCCCTATTTGAAAAAAATGAAGTAGGTTTCGAAACGGCGGATCCCAGATGGCGTACAAATATTTTGGAGCAGCAGAAGGGTAGTTTTAATTCAATGTAAGAATGTCCTTGTAAAAGGAATATCAAGCCGTTTCTCCAACTCTGTATAATGCATGATTAAGAAAATTCTTTCACCTCTACTGATGGATTTTAATACCAATCTATTACACAGACGAACATTACATTAGCATCAATGCATTTGTCAGATTTCGCGACAGACCGGGACAGTTTGGTCGATTGTCGCTGACCCACTTTTTGCCTCCGCTTTGTCGCCGTCTTGTATTTATTTACCCTGCTACCAGGTATTAAGTATTTCGACTCTCATTGTTTATTGTGTGGTTCGGGTAAAGGCATTGATGAACAACATCAGTCGTCTTTCAATTACATTTATTACCTAACATATTTCATTCAACTTAGTATACATTCCACTGATGTTCCTAATACTGAAACTCATCAGTATTGATAAACACTATTGATTTTTTGTTGTAGACTGCGCCAAGAGCTGAACGGAGGCGCCTGGTGTCCCAAGGCACAGATCAGCAGTGAGGTGCGGGAGTTCCTGGAGGTGGACTTGGGCCGAGACCACCTGGTCACGTGGACCGAAACTCAGGGTCGCTTCGGCAACGGCCAAGGTCAGGAGTATGCCGAGGCTTTCCTCGTCGAGTACTGGCGAGCCATGCTTGGCCGGTGGACCGTCTACCGTAACAGCGAGGGCAAGAAGGTTAGTCTACATCTCCCACTTAAAAATTAATCAAAACAAATAATTGTTATCTTGCCAAAGACAATAGAAAAATCAAATCACGTACAACAAACAAATTAGAAACCAGAAAATATAATAGAATCTCATACAAAAAATAAAATTATTGGTCATGTTTGAAATTCTGTTACATCGAATCTTCACTGTAATCAATCCGGTTATTTATTCAATTACTTGTTCCAAATTTACAACATTAAAACATTCTATTTCAAATAATATTTCTCGAATTAAGACTTCATCGCAATGATTCCTGATTGAAATTTAGACAAGAATTTGCTAACTCACTCTACGATAAATTTAGGGCCTCGTTCAGTTTATCTGGTCAATCTTTCCGAGCTTAATAAAATAATTTTGGCACTCACCATGGAATCGAAAATTTAACAGCACTCACAATCACTCACGTTTACATTTTAACTACTATTTTCCAGACTACGTGATTCCAATTTATACAAAATAGAGATAATAATATTTTCCATCTAAATAGGCCGAAGCCCAATTTAGAGGCCGATACTTGTTCCATGGCTACATCTTCTCGCGGTGACGACTCGATTAGAACTGCCGCTCTTCCACTCAAATTTTCCAATTTTCAAGAAAACACGTGGAGCGCCCGGCCTATTTTTAGGTTAAAACGTCGTGGAGTCCTCGGTTCAAATACATTTCCAAATACGTTTGCATTAGTTTCATTACGAGATCCAAGCCAGTACTATGGGAATGCTAGAAGACTGCAATAATTTGGATGGATAAGAAGCAAGTTGGCAAATCTTTTATGGCAACACAAAATTCAGGTGCTTACTTTGTGCATGAATAATGAAAAGTGGGTAATTATGGGTAAAATTGCCTGAAATGCATCAAATGTTTTTCTGTGTAATTTTATTATTGATCAAAACCTTAATCCTAAAATCCTAAAGTCCTCGTTGTCCTTGGTTAATATATAATGAATAATAATTAGCGCGTTGTGCTTCGTTGCACCTCTGCTCACTATAGCAGCCCAGTCACTGTTACCAACTTCATTTTGATTTTGCTGCACTGTTGCTCCATATAACCTACTAAGTATTTTGCGTTGCCATGTTGCAAATCTGGAGTGCAGAAAAATTTTTCCCGCACTAGAGCGGAAAAGTGATTCTTTGCGTTCTGTAATCAGTGCAGCAATGGCCAATTTTCAACGTAACTGTAGGAAAAGTATTGAACAATTCATCAAAAATCTGTTGTACACAAGGTTACAAAGTAGAAGAGCTTTGCTTTCATCGTAGAATTCACATTTATCAGAATTGCTGGTAGAATCTTGAATTTGGTCAACGATTGTAAAATCCATATTTATTAAAATCGCTGGTAGAATCTTGAAGGTTGAGTCAACAATCTATTGTTCGTTCATTCACGATAAAATGGAATAAGTATTTCTGTAGAATGACTTGGCATTATAAAAGGTGTCATTTTTGAAATCCGATTTTATTGTTCCAGAAGATAGGTTTGGAACAAATCATATACAATTCATCAATTCCATTCTCATTGAACTTTAGTTGCGATTATAAATATATTATAAGTAGTTATTACGATTATGATCATATCGTGATTATGAGCATGATCTCGAGAGAGTTTCTGAACTACGATATCAGCATCAATACTAGTACAGCAAGTTCTCAAACAACTTGAATAATATAGGGCATACACGTGACGGTAATAATGGTGTAATCTACATTCATTCACTTATAATTAATGGAATGATGGGGTGGCGGCCTTTTGCCCTTCACCCTTCTCCATTCTATCTCCAGCCGGGAATTACGCAGTGAATTGTTTAAAGGAAGTTGGCGGTGAGTAAATAGTGAGAAAGTTCAGAACTGTTGAAGTCGACTCGAGGAGGCTGCATGCTCAGGAATGCTCTCTGTTTCGATTTGTGCTAGGGTAACGGAATTCCGCAAATTTCTTAGAAATACAGCCGAGAGAAATGGGCTGAAGTGGGCACAAAGAAGCTGGTGCTTGACCAGAAACACAAAATGGAATGGAAAACATCATTAGGGGGACAAGACCGCTAAAAGAGCACTCACACTGTCACAAGGGTCTTTGTGAGTTGGTGGCATGTACCAGGCAGGATACACGTTTCTTCGAATTTACCACCACGTGATTTAACTCCTATTCATTTATTATTCTAAATTTTGCAAGAAAGCACTGAATGGGAGTGAAAAACTAAGAATACTATGAATTATATCATCTCTCTAGTAGTCCATATCCTATTATTGAATAAATTTATTGACAGTGGATAATATCAAGGGGAATGATATAATATTCTAGAGTTGAAGCTGCAAAATCATTGAAAAAAACCTAGCTCAAATGAAAAATATACATACATGCAAATAGCCACAAAATATTGTGGTACTCATGTGAGAATATATTTCTGACTCTAAGTGCCGGTTGCACAAAAGCCAGTTCAATTTCAATCTTGATTAATTCCACTGGAACCAATCAGAGAAGCTGTCTTCTCGAAAAGGCCTCCTCTGATTGGTTCTCGTGAAATTAATCACGTTTAAAATTGAACCAGCTTTTGTGCAACCGGGTCTTGGAGTTTGTGTTCCTGGTTTAGTGTTTGAGGTGCAACATCATCAAGGTGCGTACAGTTTATTGTGCACCACGAGCGCGTGTTTTTCGTTTTTCTCAGTTGATTCTGATAGAATCCAACAAGCTCTCAAGCAACCAGAGTCTAGTGATCGGTTCTAGCACAGTGATGAATCGTAATATATGAATCATATCTGACAACTAAAGTCGACACCTAACATGATGGAAGACTGATATTTGACTGTGGTCAGACCAGAAGAGCAGAAAAATAATGCTTGTTCTTAACAAAGAATAGAAAAATATGGATAAAAGCAGTTTCAAAGCTCTAAAGCTCATGAGAACAAAATTCAAAAATAAAATTTTGGAGACATAACTTATCTTGTTTCTCATATTATGTCGGTTTGTCTCTATGTGTTTCATGCTCCTGGACTCTTGCTCCAGCTCTATGTTCGTTTAGTTCAACCCCAACCTTATAAGATGCTTGTTTGATATTCAAATAAGACTAGTGCGCCTAGCCACGATATATTTGAACCGGATTGGAGAGTGGACTGGAGAATATGATGGAGATTTCCCGTTCTCCAAAGATTTCTGTAGAACTCAGATATCTCAAAAACTTCCTCAGTACAATACTGAGCAATTTAATGACATTATAATATTCCAAAGTGTTATATGAAAAGTCTCGACTGCGGAGTTCATTACAGGATGAATGAACATTTGAAGCTATAACTTCAGGATGTTCTGAACAAAGAAGGGGATTGTTGGAATAGACAGGAGCACTGGGGAACACCACCTAACTTGGCTAACAAAAACAATAGCAGAAGCGTTACTGTTGCCACAAAACAACAACATCTATACATAACAATAAAGTTGAGAGACTCATTTGAATAATCGATTACTGTCCGCAGCAAGAGAGGGTGCATTGGGAGCTGCTGCTTCTGGGAATAGCCCACAGTTTGCAACTCCAAACAAGAAAGTCAGGTGTAACTCTCTTAGGGATGATGTCTCAGTGTAACCTGCAGTTACTCCTCAACTGTCCAAAATAGTTTCATCAATGACCAAAAGCATAGAGAAACGATATCCCATGGTATAGGGCGTTTATGTCACAACTTTTACTGTTATCCCAAGCCGATAGTTCACGTAGTTCTTTTCTATGACGCTAGTAGTCTCTCAAATTGTGCCGTTCATACACTATCACACCTACAAAATAGTAAAAATTGACAATAATCGACAGTAATCGACTTGAGATAACAGTAAAAGATAAGTTTTTGAAGAGGAATGGATTTCATGTTGCTTTCAAGACCAAACCGATTTTAAATAGTCTATTTAGCTGGAGTAAAGACAAAATTGATATTTGGGATAAAAGCGGGGTGTACAAACTTAAATGTGATGATTGTAATGCTTGTTACGTGGGTCAGACTGGTAGAAGTTTCAAAAGTAGAATTAAAGAACACATCAGAGATTGTAATAAACAAAATGGGGAATCTAACTTTGCAGAACATTTGATAACAAATAATCACAAGTTCACAGTTAAGGAGAATGTTGAGTTTCTGCATGTTAATAACAAAGGCAGATCTTTGAATATTCTAGAGGCTTTAGAAATAACAAGAGTAATTAAGGAAAATCCCCAGTATAGTTTAAATGACCAGATTCATTCACAACACTACGAATTTAGTTTTATCATAAACATGTAAGCATACTTTAGTCAATAGTTTTCCCATTTACATATTTGTTTTATTATCTTTCACATTTGTTTTCTTGGTTCTTATTTTGTACTAAAAAGTAAATTTTATTATCATGGCGATTGTTGCTTAAGCCGCCATTTTGTCACACCGTTGAAGGGGAGGAGACTGTCTAGCTAGGCCAATGGCAGGCGTTCATGCCCTCGACCAATAGCAGTACTCGCCTACTAGTATAAATTCTGCTGCTCTTGTATTTAGTTTTAGTTTATCAGAGATTGACAATGGTGTAATAACCGAAACCGGTCTTTCTAATTATCAATAAATCAATGGTTTTTTGACAATTTCTTAGTCTTTTTCATTCAATATGAATAATCACCACAATATCAACTTCTCAACTACACAAAAGTAATAACAGTAAAAGTTGCGACATAAATTCCCTATACCATGGGATATCTACTTACGCTATTGTTTCTCTATGCCAATAGCATCAAGTTGATGATAAGATGGCTTATTTCTGTAAGGGCTTACTTCTGTAAGGATTGTGTGGAGTTAGATAGAGAGGCAAGTCTTACAAAGCGTTTTTGTGACGTTTTCAGACGAGTCGACATGATAAGAAGCTCTTTGATTGGCTGATTATCAGCTGTTTTCCGATCGCCAACTCAATCAGCAAATCGTGGAGCTTCTTGCCCTGCTGATTCGTTTTAAAATGTCTGAAAAACGCTTGTGTGTTCTGGTCCTTGATATTGGCGAAATACAATTCTATCATTATTATACTAACTTCTTTGATTCCATATGAAAGTGGGCCTACTAGCAATAACTAGTTTCCAAGCAATACTATACTCCGTACAAAATAACTTTTGACTTGGAGGAATATGCGGCGCAGAGAAATGGAGAGAGATCAGCCAATCACTGTGATGGATATAGTCATTGGTAGAAGCGTAGTTGCCAATTCGTCGATTAGAGTCAGTCGACTGAAGGCTTTCAGAGAGGGATCTCCGTAAGTTTAACATGAGCGCTTGAATACTCACTAGAATTAGAGAATGGTGGCCGGTTCAGAAAGGTAACATCACCGCCGTTGTATCTCTACCTCTGTAAGCCTCCTATGCTATGCATGTTCCTCCCAAGTCAGAGGTCATTTTGTACGGAGTATAGTCTATAGTATGGGTATCTGGGTCTATACTACTTGTTGACTTAGTGTTCGATTCTAAGCAATACTATAGTCCATACTATAGGCTACTTGAAAGTTATAGCACTTTCATGCGCCCATCAGTGATGACTCGGCTAAATTTTCTGGGACCTCAAGCATTGTAACCTAACTTTTCTCGTCAGGTTAGGGTTTCAAAGTTTGTGAAGAAGCGTAACCAAACTTACCCGTACTGTGAGGATGGAGGTATAGCGTAGGCAGCAAGATTTATCTTTCCGATGGCAGATTAATTGCTTCCTACTGGAAAAATGGGACAGCACAAATTGATTTATCCCCCTCGGCTTCTTATTTTTCTTGCGAGCACCGCCGTTTAACTTCCAGATGAATGTTTGCTTACTTAGAACTTCCTAACAGCCCTAGCGCAGCCTTCACTAATTTCTGTCTGTTTCCTATGCAAATAATTCACAATCAGTTCTTTTTTTCCATGAAAATCTCAGGTGTTGAGCTATTCCTTCATCTACTTGGAGCCTATTTATACAATTTCAATCCCTATTGAATGCAAACTACACATTGAGATCTCGAAAGTTCCATCTTTCTATATTAGCGTGCAGACGTATGCGCCACGAAAACCTGCATTTCACTGATCAGCTGATACTTATTTGGCTGTATCTTCCTGTTTCTGTACAAATTCATCATATCTCCAATATGTATGAATTATTTATGAATTGTGATGATATTATTGTGATTTTATGTACTTGTAAAACAATGATTATGTGTTTTTTATGACCAGACCTATCTTACTGTTCCTGTACAAATACAAATATAATAATCATAGAATCAGCTGATGGAGAGAGAAATGCGCGTGTTAGTGGAATGAGTCTGTACACACCTATAGAAAGTCATCTTTCATTCCTCTCTACTATTTGCAAAATAAAGAAACCATCATGAAGTTGAAAAAAACATAAATCGCAATCACTAAACTCAATCTACGAGAGTCTAAACTGATAAAATATTGAAATTGATTAATTAATATTGTCGAAATCACTGATTGATTGATTCAATACTTGTCTCGGTTGCTACAACAACTCCATAAGATTTAATCTTAGATTTGAGAGTTTAAACTGATTTATTGAACAAACGAACTATTTCCAATGATCACGACTTGATCGAACCAAAACCACTCATCTTCTAAAACAGTTCGATATACTTGTCTCGGTTGTTACAACAACGCTATCAATCTGTAATAAGTTGGATCCTCAAACATTGAGCAAGAGAATAAAAAATGTAATAGTGTGGACTCAGCCCTACGATTGAGTATTAGCTGTTAACCAATATAAAGATTCAGCTCTACTATCATTGGCCGAGAATGTCTAGTTTCGGCCAATAGCAGTTGAGCTCATCCTTCTTAGGTCGACCGCTGGTGGCTAATTGCCGAGCTTATTGTTATTCACTCCCACTATGATATTGCGCTGCACAATGTTAAATCTTTCAGTTTACTTGGGATTAATGATGTTGTAACTGAACCTATTATCTTGAATTGTTTTAATAAATCAGTGTCTTTGACTATAGGTTACAAAATCGTTTTCATTCAATTTCCACCACATAATTATATTACAATATCTCCGATATCTACAACAACATTACCTTAACAACAATTCTGAAAATTAATGGAACCACTCGTATTTTTGGTTCGAGTATTACAATCATTGAATTGGATTGTAGATCCAAAAACCTCTAGCATAGAGAAACGATAGCATTTAGTAGATATCCCATGGTAAAGGGCGTTTATGTCGCAACTTTTACTGTTATCCCAAGCCGATAGTTCACGTAATTCTTTCCCATGCAGCTGTGTGACGCTGGTAGTCTCTCAAATTGTGCCGTTCATACACTCTCACCCCAACAAAACAGTAAAAATTGACAATAATCGACAGTAATTGGCTTGAGATAACAGTAAAAGTTGCGACATAAATTCCCTATACCATGGGATATCTACTTACGCTATTGTTTCTCTATGCCTCTAGTCATAGCGTGGCAAGGTTAATTGTAATTGAAACTTGATTCAGATGAATATTTCAGTTGTGTGTGACTTTGGATGTGTTTAGTCATAGCTTGGCAAGGTTAATAATTGTAATTGAAACTTTATTTTGATAAATATTTCAATTGAGGGTGGCTGTGGATGTGTTTCGCTCCAGTCTGCGAACTAGATTTCCTTCAGCGAACAATACTGTATTCAATGATTTTTAAAGATCAATTATGATTATTTTCTCTTGTGTATTATTTTGTCATTGAATGAGATTTGATGAATTTGATTTGAATCTCATACACTTGAGTCTCATTGTAATTGAAAACCGCTCACTTGAAACATAACACAGTTTACAACAAGCAGAGACCATAGTTATCAAAATTTGGATTTCCACTGTACTTGAAACATATCACAGTTCACAACAAGTGGAGGCTAAAGTGATCAAGAATATGAATTTCATGAGCATGATAGGTCAAATGTAAGTTTACCTAGAACAGTGTGACTGAGTGGAAGCGAGCCACCCTCGAGACAGCCCTTGTTCTCCTGACAGGAAGAATGATGCTTCATCCTCTATTCCATCTTCACTGTTAGCAGAAGATGCATCACTGCCATCTTTCTTCTCCACTTTCTCTCTTACTCACCCTCTCTCTCACTCTCTCTCACATTCTCTCACTCTCTCTTACATTCTCTCACTCTCACCTTGATGCTTATTGCACATCACTCGCTCTCTCTGATACACCCTCTTTCTCAATCACTTACTCTATCTCTCTCTAATCTGATCATTTTCCCTCTCTCTCTTTCACTCTTTCTCTCTCACTTCAAGCCACATAAATAAGGAGCTAACGTACCTGTAGTAGTCTTACACGTGCTTCTGGTTTTCTGAGGTGGTTCCCCGTTGTTATCTCCTCGCAACTCTTTAATTCTTACCCCAACCAATTTCTCCCCACCTCAACTTATTTGTTTCCCATTAGTGTCGCATGCGACTGGAAACTTGAGGAAGTCGAGTTGTGTTTGATCCTCGCTGGTGCGTCATAGAGTTCATCTCACGGTGAATCGATCAAAACTGGAAATGAATGTTTGGATGTCTCCAAAACTGGAAGTGGATATTTTAGGTTTTAAATAGTATTGGGGCTTGGAGGTTAACACAGAAAAGACACAATATATGCAGTTCGGAGGCACAGGACAGGATATTGAAACTGAAAATGGATTGATTAGAAATGTTAAGGAGTACAAGTACCTCGGCGTTGTTATTAGTGATGATGGAAGGGATGGAGTGGATATCATGGGGAAGATAAGGAAGGGAAAAAATATGATAAGAGCACTACATCCAATCCTATGGGATAAAAACATAACCAAAAAATACAAAAAAAATATTTACCAGGCAATGATTGAGCCAGTCATGACGTATGGGTCAGAAGTGTGGTGTGTGGACAAATTAACTACTCAAAAACTTCTTTCAGCGGAAATGATGTACTGGAGGAGGAGTTTAGGATTGACGTTGCTGGAGCGAATCAGGAATGATATAATAAGAGAGAGAATGAGCGCAAAAAACACAATAATGGATGTCATTGGAGAGAAACAATTGAAATGGTATGGACACCTGCGCAGAATGAATGAAGGAAGACTTCCTTTGCAAGTATGGAATTGGGTACCAGCGAACAGAAATAGGCGTGGAAGACCGCGAAAGAAATGGGTATCCAATGTCCACATTGAAATAGAGAGTAGAGGTCTCTTTGAAGGAGACTGGATAGATAAGGAAAGATGGCGATTGGGGTGCGAGAAGCGACACAACTGAAGTTGCAAAAACTCGCTATATATATATATATATATATATATATATATATATATATATATATATATACAGTATATATAAATAGAATTACCTCTTCTATTTCACAAGTCAGTATGTGTTAGTTTACAATGAAGATCACTCATAATGGAGTAATGCTTTTTTATTATTATTAAACGAAAATCCAAATAAAATGCTGAAATTCACCCTGAAGACTTCTGTTACTGCTAATATTGACAACAGAGTAAATAGCTAGATGGAAATTAGATGAGCGCTACTGTTCAAAATTTTAAATTTTTCTGAATTAAAAAAAAAAAATGGAATAGTAGCGCTCATCGATGCTAATGCTAACCGAATTTGTCATACTTATGAAACACGAGGTAAAAATACAGGATTATTCCAGTTCCTTATCCATAGACTGACTCTTCTCGAAAAGGAACCGTATTATTCAGGACTCAAGTGTTTTAATTACATTCCAGAGGATATAAGGCTGTGTAGCAGCTATAAGTTTTGTATCAAATATATAATTAGGACACTGGTAGAGGCTTGTCCTTATACCATTGATGAGTGTTTTAGAGCATTCATGTGACTCTATACAGAAATGACATGTTGTATGTCACTTGAGCACTGCTCAGAATTTGTGGCTTCACACAACAAAAATGAAATAATAAAAATCGAATTTCCATCTAGCTGTTTACCCTGTTGTCAATATTAGCAGTAGCAGAAGTCTTCGGGGTGAATTACAGCATTCAATTTGGATCTTCGTTTCATAACAACAATTAATTCATTGGCATTTGAATAATTGCAATATCTCAGTAATTTTCATGTGTGTGATGCTTTTTTATTACATGAAACGATATTGTTATCCAGCTCCATTCTAGTTGGAGAAAACCTACATCTGTATGTTTGTGAAAATTTTCCCATCAAGACGCTAAATGAGAGTTAATTATCACAGGATGATCTATTAATCATAAATGTTACTAACTTACGTTGTATTGAATGACTTGGGTCATGGCAAATTCACCTTAAAACCATTTAAAATAATATGAAAAACCCAATTAAATGCTGTAAATCACTCCGAAGACTTCTATTTCTACAAATATTGACACCAGGGTAAACAGCTAGATGGAAATTTGATGAGCGCTACTATACAAATATTATTTGTCATTAATAATTATTTGTAGACGAAAGGATGAAAGGCAATTCCAATGATAAGACTGAAATGATTTGGGAAACATTAAAAATAATATTGCACTATATGCATGGGAAGAGGCGGTGAGTGCTTCAGAATGAATTAATAAAAAAAATTTGCTTCTTCAAAAAAAGACAAGAGCTTGGAATTAGAGATAGTCATTAACTGAAGTACAACGTTTCCCTGGCTGGTAAACTTTTAACATTAGCTACAAGTGCAGAAGACTGAATCATCCATTCCAATAAAAGTTAATGAATAAAATTGGAGAAAGAATCTGGTCAGGACATATCATATTGCTACTCAAAAATTGATAATCAATTTTCTTTCTGCTTTTGTACAGGTTTTACTGTGGATAGTGACATAACACGTTAACAGAGAAAATACACATTCAATGAAACAGCGAAAATATTATTATACTCGTGGAAAAACAAGAAATAGCAAAACTAATTTCGTCTGCAGAGGACATGACTGCAGGCAGACTGTGGCACAATATTCTGACGAACGCTAAATGCCATGAAAACAATTTTCTTTTTAAATAAAGGCTCAGCTTGCTCTGCGGGGGATTCTATTTTATAATTGCTTTCAGAGGGTATGGTAAAAGGTGAATCTGCTCTCTTTTAGTCTTGACAGAGAATTAGCCACGGAAAAACTTTGTTCTTGATTGTTCAGAAAATGAGAGAGTACGTTTTATCAATTCGTGGAACTCAATCATTCTCTCTCTCCACGAAATACCTCTCTTGTACATCGTTTTCAAACTACAGTATTCTGTACAATAATGCCAGGAATCAATCAAATTGATCTAGTTTCTATTCATTCGTGCTGAGATAGTTTTTGTCTATTACATTGAATCTTCTCTCAGCTATGAAGAGAATGAATCATCTCTCAACGCGGTAATCTTTGGTACTGAGAATATTTCCATGGCTGAATTTAGCAATGTGGCGCCCCTAGGCACAATATATTTTCCGCCCCGACTCTAGTTATTAGTTTTTAGTTATTAGAGTGACTCCTCTAGGATATATTTATTTCAAAAACCTATAGCATGCCCATTCTACCGACAGATAAAACATTTATCATGACGTAAATTCATAACTATTGTAATGTTTGTAGAGAATGTACAGAAATAACTAACGAATTGAATTGATAAAAACAATATAAAACTTGTAGTACCCTTTCATTAAAAAATTTCAAAAATTCTAGAACATTCTTATGACTAGTTTCGACCTACTTTGGTCATTTTCAAGTTGAAATGACCCAAGTATGTCGAAGCTAGTCGTTGAAATGTTTTAAAATGTTTTAATAAAAGTAGTACCGTTTTATTGTTTTATAGTTTTATATTGTTTTTATCAATTTGAAAAGAGTGGATCATATAAGTGGAGTGATTTTATCTAACGAATAAAATAAATAACCAACTCTAGAAATAACTAACGAGAACTGCCTCAATATACCAAAAAATAGTATGGAAGTAAAGTGGATATGTCAATGTAAGCCAATCCCCAAATTCAATCCCATTGGACGATGATCAGCTGCTTATTTCCTATTGGTTGTAAGTTGTGAAGGTGAAATGGTGACTATTCAACTCATTGACCAATCACACAGCTCCTTGGTTTTTGTGACATGGTCACAAAAGCCACAGCCACACCTACAGTGCTATATTTTCGTATTCGATCCTGAATTATTACGTCCTATATCATAGGAAAAATGATAAGCTGTACTTTATTTGGGAAGCTCCAACGTATCAATATGATAGGTTGATTTCAGAGAGTAATTATATTATGATTGTAGTATTTTGTACAATAAATAAATACTCTGATTTTAGAGAGACGATAGATTGCTAGCTATTATACCTTTATGAATTTTCACATGAATTTACATGCCTGCACATCATTCCAAAATAAGTTGCACAAGCATAAATTTCATAAAATTTCCCACTTTGGAACTAGACTTTTCATTTCATGAATATTGAGGAAACCAGAAATAATATTTCAAAATTCTTCGTCGAAAAATAAACAGTGTGAGTGCGCCCCCACAAAGGATCCATGTTGAATGTTTCATTGAAGAATGCTTTGTTACGGGGAAATATTGATATTCCAAGTTTGATAGCAGCGAAAAATTCAGTCAGTTTGCTTTCATATCCCATTCTTTGTCATAAATGCGCGTGTTTTCATTCAACATATAGCAGCCTTATTGTCTTTCTGGTTTTATCATTTTAGCGGTTCTTTTTTGTCTGTCTCATGGAAGCTAAATTCCGAGGCATTATGATGCTAAATATGTGGCTGATTCTGCTCAGGCTTCTCATTGTTTGGGTGTTTGCTATGATATTAACTGGTGGTGTTTATGGTGATCAGCTAAATTTGAGAAGATAGGATAACTGACAAGTTTGTTATCCCCTATTCTGATCGGATCGGGCATTTCAGTATTCAGATCGAATATTACTATTTGTTGCTCACTTTCAATGTTCTCTAAACTATTCTAATGGTTTTTCAGTTCTAGAAAATGATGGAAAATCACAGAATCAAGAGTTTATTCCGTAGAACAAATACTAGAAGCCAATTGGGATGAAATATCAATAATAATTATGCTTATGATAGCTCAGACAAGTACCTTACTACTTGAGTTGTATCAATATAAGCTACCTGCATGAAATGCAGACGAATAATACTGTAATTACATCCACAATTATTATGAAACACGTCAGAACGCACTGTTACATAGAAGTCAATGCAACTTACAACCAACCCGTAATAGTTTTCATGAAAAAATATAAAACTTATTGCCAACGGAAGTCAGAGCATTGATTTGAATATGAGGAATTTTAAAAAAATTATGAAAGATATGTTGTGTGAGCTTGGAGTCTAAGGTATCAAAGAGTTCGTAGAATGTTTGACACTAGATAAAGCATCTATAGACATATAGAATATTACTGTCGTTGTCCTGTTTTTTATTATTTTTAATTTGTTGTTATTATCATTATTGTTGCTGTGTTAAAAAATCTGGTGTGGTGCACTCACACAACTTTCCTTGCCGTTGTGAAAATTGATTAACTGACGCTATTGTTCCCGCGCATCTCAAGTCTACTTTTCTAAGATCTGAGCCAGCTGGTGACAGGACAATAGCGCTGCAGACACACGAAGTCTGCTATCTCTTCATAGTGGATGATTTAATAGAATCAACAGTTGCCAACAGTTTGCAATTGAATAATATTATTTTCTCGAATTTCGAGCTTATTTTCAATTTTAGGTGAGAATGCTACTGAACATTAATTGTAGAGATCTTTATGCTCAATTGTTTCCATTTGAAATTTTCTGTTTAAAGTGTATCTGAAGCCTCATAATTGGGAATCTAAAATCAAACTTTGCATAGATGGTGCAGTGCTCCTGAAATTTTTACAGATATGAGACTTGTGGCAGTTGATAGAGCTTATCAATGACTTTTCTATGTATGGATTTGATCAAAATCGTTTCCGAGAAAATCGCGAAGAACCCTGTTTTTGACAACATTTCCGCCATTTTAGCCGCCATCTTGAATTGCATTTGATCGAAAATGTTCGTGTCGGATTCTTATAGTGTAAGGACCTTAAGTTCCAAATTTCAAGTAATTCCGTTAATATTGGGAGATGAGATATCGTGTACACACACACACATACACACACACACACACACACACACAACACACACACACACACACACACACACACACACACACACACCACACACACACACACAACACACACAACACACACACACACACACACACACACACACACACACACACACACACACACACACACACACACACCACACACACACACACACACACCACACACACACACAACACACACACACACACACACACACACACACACACACACACACACACCACACACACACACACACACACACACACACACACACACACACACACACACCACACACCACACACACACACACACACACACACACACACACACCACACACAACACACACACACACACACACACACACACACACACACACACCACACACACACACACACACACACCACACACACACACACACACATACATACATACAGACCAATACCCAAAAACCACTTTTTTGGACTCAGGGGACCTTGAAACGTATAGAAATTTATAAATTAGGATACCTTAATTTTTTTCGGAAAGCAATACTTTCCTTACCTATGGTAATAGGGCAAGGAAAGTAAAAAAACGTTACTATACTTATTCATGTATTGATGAATGAAGAATGTTGTACTTGACCTTGCTATACAATTTTTGTGTAATGACAATAAACAATTTTGATTTGATTCGATTTGAAGACTTGTATCTGTGGTTCGTGTCTGTATTTCTACTTTGTACTTCTGATACAGTACAAATTACCAATGTATTTTTGTGGTGTAATATCCTGTTATGTCTGAATGCGAGAGAACTTGTTCTAAACTGAAGTCATTTTCGTATAGTATAATGGTCTTGAAGGAATACAGATAGTAATATAATACGAATGGGATTAACATGAACAAGGCTGATAGCGAATAACTATTCTATAACTATGTTCAGTCCAGTTAGCTACAAATTTTGGGTAGAGAAGTGATTTCCTCTTGAATATATTTGAACTTGAACAAGGAAAAAACTATAGTTAACTGATTAAAAAACAATAAATATTTCACTCGGTCATGATAAGAGGATAGAGCAACCACATGAACAATCCCAACTTTTTTTTGACTCATTAATCTTTCGACCTTAATCAATATTTAGACCTATAAGGAGGTCTACGTTGTAATAACAGTGGAGAAAGATTGGAGGAAAACGTTGCCGATCCTCTGTTTTGCCAATGCCTTCTATAGACGATAGCTGATTCAGGTTTATTGATGTAATATTAACGGTTCATTCTTGTTTAAAATAATCAATCATATTCCATTAAGCAAGACATTATATTTTTCAATAATTGCATAATAAAGATGAAATATTTTGTTAATTTTGCAACAGAGCAAAGCGGGAAAGAGATAGCGCTATCCGCTCTGTTGAATGTTGGACAAGAATAGCAATACCATTGCTAATCAAACACTGCCATTATAACGTGGACCTCACTATAGTTTTTGAACTATTCGACCTTAATCAATTACCAAACTTCCTGTTCACAAATATGTGAAATTCCATTGGTTTTTCTGGCTAGAAAGTCTGGTTCCCGAGAATCAGGTGGAATTCTCGCTATACTAACCACTTAAAAATATATTTCATGCATAAGCAAATACCGCCCGGTTATCTTGTTTATGTTTGTCAGCATGGAAGTGCAATCAAATAGTCGTGTTCGGCCCAAATCCGCAGCAATATAGCTATATATCAAGTCATATAGCAATACATTCAGGTATATTCATCTACACAGCAATATAGCAATATATCCAGCCATATAGCAATGCATCTAGTGATATATACACCAATATAGCAATATATCCAGTGATATATCCACCAATACAGCAATATAGCGATATATCCAGCAATCCAGCAATAACAGTCACATACTGAAGCGACTAAAAACAAACAGATGCTATTAATACTGTGCAGTAGCATACCAACCCTACCACACCCACAGGTGCATGTATATGTGCGATCTTTGAAACGAGAAAGTCCGGTAACTAATGGCGACCTATTGGTATTGATTAATATTGTCAGGTCAAAGGCTGCAGACAAGCTGCTAGGGTTGCAGGCATTCAGAATTAGCCCCGCACAATAATTGAAATAACATCATTATTTAGAGAGCTGTAGCAGTAGGTGTTATATGGTTCTCGGTTGTTCTGGGTTGAGTTTGTTTACACATAATTCCAAATTGATTAGTGTGAGATATTTTGGAACTCCAAAGAGCTCAAATTCAATTATTACATTCCAATTGATTGTAAATTGAATTCAAGTAATTAATATCGGAATGTTCTAGATCCTGTAAGAGTCGAAATCATCATCGAGGAGCTTTTTTCTTATCATAATATTCAAATGTGATTCATTTATTTTATAAAATACTATAATCATAATACAATTATGATTGGATTACATATACAATTGCAGGAAAAACTAGGCTGATCCTGTACTATTTTTCACAAAAAAAATTGATAAAATATTAATGATGTCCAAAAGATAAGGTAATGTAATCACACACTGCTTCGTCACTTAATTTTCGGTCCAGGAATGAATATTCAAGGTTTAGATTCAGAGAACAAAACTTATGATAATTACTGTCAATCTTTTCCTCAATTGATCAATTCCTATTCCAGTTGTCATTGATGAAAAATACAGTCTCTCAGATTATTTTGTGATATGATTCTTTGAAAACAATCAAAAGGGTTATGAATTGGGTTGTGACTGATGGAAAATAATAATTCAACTAATTGAACGGAAAAAATACGAAGTGTGCTAACTGTTTATACATTTTAAACCGATCTCCTGGTGACAAATGATTTTTGTCGGAGAAGGTTTAGTTGTTGAAATTGTGCTAGACCCTGAGATCTGCGGATTTTTATCTGATCAATAATGTGATCCTAATTCTAGTGGTTTGAGGGTCTTGGAATTAAAAACATAGATATGCGGTTGACTGACTGCTCTTATAGTAATGAGAATAATATAGAGAATATAACAAAATACATCTTTACATGGATAATCTAATAATCAATCTGTCTTTAAGAGACCGAATACACATGTCTTTAAGAGACCAAATACTCATGTCTTTAAGAGACCAAATACAATATGTCTTTAAGAGACCAAATTTACGGGGCACATCTGATATTGTAGTGGGGGTATCAAGTACTCATCTAAGATCTGTCGTCCTCGAGTCCGGTGTCCAAAGGGTGATGGATGAGGATGAAGGGTGATGGCCTCCAGGCATCGGGCTAGTGGCGTCAGATCGAAGATCGTCTTTCAGCCCCGCACGGCGAGGTCAGATGTCCGATATCACCGGCCATCTCGGTCGGCGAATTCGTAAGCCCTCGTTTGACAGCAAGGCATATTTACAGCACGATCCTCGAATGAGTATTCAAGAATACACACACACACACAAAAAAAACCATTAAATGGGTTTTCGACTGTCACTAATCCATAGCCTACAATAATAATAAAGTGCAGCAGTCAACCGCTCTGAATGGAAATTAACTATGCCTTTTTTGCTGCGTCATGCTCTTGAGACAAAGCCTTGCGGCTAATAATTTCACCATCTTCTCAAATCCTTGATCTGTCCATACAATAATAATAATATAACAGTTGATTCGTGAATTTTTAGGTGAAATTTCAAGCTCTGTCAGACATTATTTTCGAAATATGCACGAACTGCCATTCAACTGTTTAATTATCAAATCACGCCGCCGGCAAACCGACTCAAAATATCAAATATTCAACAAATCCAAACTTCGCTTTAAAATCTGACATTCAATAACTTTCCACTGGATGAAAATGAGTTTCTGTCCTATAAATAGATGGGTCGAGTCTGAATATTAGGGGATCAGGCCGTAATTAACAGCGAATGTGGAGTTTTATCTGACTTGAACCACTCAGCTCCCAGTATAAGCGCACAGCGGTTGAAAAGTTCTATTATTCATGCGAAATTCACAGACTGGAATTTTCAAATATAGGCAATGTCAGTCCACGTCACATTGCCTACCTAATGTTGCGTTGGAAATGCTCCTATCAAAACAGGAAATTGTTTTTGAAAGCATGTCATGAAACTTTTAATTGATATCTTTCAGCTTATTTCATTGAAAATCAATTACAGTTATTCTTTTCCGTGATTGGGGGAAATACAGAGTTTATTTTTGGTTTGGGTGAATTATTTTCCCCTTGAATCGTTGAAATTTAATTACCGCATCCCCATATTATTTGCTAGTGGCATATAACACTGGAACCCGTTTTTCTCATGAATTTCTCTTCATAAATTATGGAATTATCATGGAATATTGAGCTATATAATATAAGTGTATGTAATGATGATAATATGGGAGAAAACAACAATTACAATGCGTAGGATAGTTGATTTTCAACACTCATAGAGTCTAGATTAATTGGGGAGTCTTCCAATCATCGATTCTTGAACAGAAATAGGAGTGGACTACCTGGAAATTTTTTTCAAGGTTATTTGATAAAAAATATTTATATGTAGTATGAAAAATATATAGAACAAGTAAAAAATTTCAACTATCTTGGTAATGATGTAACATATGATACAGATATTGATGTATACAATAAAATTTCAAAGTTTCAGAAGATATGTGGCACTATACATAGAAACCTCAAAAATAAAACAAGACTGGAAATCAGTGTGCCGGGCACTCTCTTTAATTCAGGCCTTTTCCCAAGTTATAATAGTAAATTTAATACGCAATAGACTAGAGCCATTATTGTAAGTGAGTTAGCGAAATAAATTATTTTCTCTCTCTATTATGAACGGCCATGACTTCGAGTTTCCCATGATAGATATTTAAAAATTGTGGCTCCGAGTCGTCGAGGAATGTAGATTATGGAATTATCTCTAAAACTTAGCCTTCTTGTCGCGACATAAAATGCGATAAGTTGGAAAACAGCAAGCATTGAAATTATAACAAACTACCGATTTTGCAGTTACTATTTGGTCCAAAGGCTGTAGAAGCCACGCGACGATTGGTCAAATTGATTCCATTCGCCCAATAGGAGACCTGTTTCTAAATACAGTAGTGGGGATTCCCCAGCCGCGCAAGACCAGATTACGTTTCGGAGGACACTTTGCTAGGAGCACTACGAGAGTAAAGATGTAGTCACTATGTTTCCCCCTTTTTGGGCAGGTTTATAAGTTTATTTCAGTAGTTAATGTAGGAGCAAGTTTATTTTTTATTAAAGTTTAAATTTTCTAGTAGTGCCATGTCCTGAAAGGTTTAATTGTGTTTCTTCATCATGTACGAATAATTGTTTCTTCAAATAACCGCTAAGGTACGTAAACTAAGGTTAAAATATAATTTGGGGAATTTTATTAAGTGAAACTTCAATCAAAAGATTTTATCAACAAAGCCTGTTATTTTTCAAGTTAATAATATTGATTGAGAATAATCCTTTTGATTTTATTAGTGATGGAAGATACTTATAATTTTTTCTACAGAAGTATAGAAAGTTTTCAGTTACGTTACATTTGAGTTATTGTTTCTGGAAATATATTATCGTAGAGTATTGCTGAAAGTCAGGAAGATAGCCTTTAAATTGGAATAAAAATTTTAAGATTATGTTCATATTGAGTTTATGACATTTTATAATTTTATATTTTTCAGACTCTGTTTTCTTATGTCATTAAGGCTTTCGAATGATTTATTAAATTTTTCCTACAGTTACCATCTAATTAATATGAAATGTGGTTGACTATGGGTAGAATGATGGCTGAAATCCATCAAATGTTTGTCTGTATAATTTTGTTATTAATAACAACTTTAATTTATTTTAAACTTGATAATCCAATTGAAAATTAATAATCGATAATTTATTCAAACTGAAAATCAAATTGAGCCAATTAATTTGGAAATTTGAATAATTTTGAGTAAATCTTAATTTCTAAATAATTTTCCAACCAATCAATTTATGAATAAAAAAATATTACTTGAAATAATTAATAATATTCAAAATGTATAATTCAATGAGTTCTCATTTCCATTTATTTGAAAATCAGAAAAATATAGATAGAACAAATTCGCATTCAAAATACACGCCAAAAATGTTAACAGCTGATTGAGATGGCTGCAAGTATTAAGAGTACGCAAAGTAATACTTTGCGCACTAGTGCGGAAAAGTGATGATCACTTTTCAAGGTAACTGTAGGGAAAAAATCAATTTTCATCACTTAAAATTTCAAGACTTTATTTTTTCACTGTTTAAAGTACACAGATAATCTCATAGTCCTCAGGAATTAATTTTCATTTGAGTAGAGATACGATATCAACCACCACTGATAGAAGTGTAAACCTTCCATTTAATCAATACCATCAAATTGCTTCAGTTTTGATACTGAAATTTCAAAACTATGCTCTTTCGCCGTTGATAATTACAAGATTTCATTTGAGTAGAGACACATCAATCACCACTAATAGAAGTGAGATTCGTAGGTGTAAACGTCGAATCAGCATGCAGCGATTCTGTTTCCTTCCTTATTGCACAGCTGGCTGCCACCAGACAGAACAAAGATAGAACAATGACAGACAGAGACAGAACAATGGCCGTCTTAATGAAGGCGGTCTGCTGACTTGGAATGAGGTTTAGGTGGGAGACAAATTGGCACGAGTTGGCCGAATCTCTCACTCGGCGAGTGATTGTCCTCGGTCACCGGACTCGACCTCAACCGACTCGTCCCGACTTGGTCCAGCGACCCCTGATGGGGACAATCTGTTGATGGGAATTCATTATTCGTCGCTAATCTCTTCACGCCGACGCACATTCGGTAATAATTGATTGATGATCAGAGACTTGTTTCATTTGAGTCTGGGAGTCTTTTGAGAAGGTAACATTTTGTATTGGAGTAACTTTCGCAATGGATGATTGGGGACGCGCCCTACTCAATCACACGAGCAGTCGCGTGTTGTATTTTGTACAACATCCAATTTACCAAGAGTTATGTACTCTGTTTACTGTCAGAACATATTAATTAATTGTATAATTACGTTTCCCATCTTTTTGGATTATTTTACGCCTATGAACATTTGGATGATTACCATTGCATAGCCCAATAAAGGTAAATCAAACAAAGCCATCAATTCTGTGTTATTGGTTCGTTTACAGTCCCCTTATATAGTCTTCTCCCATCTTATGCACTGTCGCGACTAAATGGCACCCAAAGACTGAACCATTGCTCGGTTGATACTGCAACTCAGTGGAGTGATGGGGAAAAGTTTTGGAATGCATAGGTGATTCATTCACTGACACCACTCCATTCAATAGTTTTGTGCAACAAAAAAACTGACACTGTTGTTCTTTTACAACAGCGCGTCTGCCGGACAGTTGATTGGGTTATTTAGAAAAAGCTAACGTGCATTGGAATATCAATGATTGTTTCATGAAATTTGAAAAAACTTGTTACTTGGATACATCTTAGACTACGAGCCTTGCTTCATAAGAATAAATAATATTGGGAATCGGAATCAGATTATGTTAACAACATACAAGACGATGGATGATTGTGAAAGGTTGCACAAAGATGGATGAATTCCGCAATGATGACATTGAAAATGAGTTGAAAATATCATCATTAACTGCACAACTTCAAATAAACAGATTGAACTGGAAAAACCATGGAGAACGAATGCCAGGAATCCCAAAAGCTGTCATGAAATATAGACCCTATGGTAGAAAAGATATTTGCAGACCTCTAAAAAGATGATAAGATAAATAGTTATATCCTTTGAATCCTGGAAAGAAGAAGACAATGGCCAACCAAAAGTGACAAGAATTTATTTGTGAGAATAGTGAGTACCGTTCAAGTATGTGATTGAAAAAATTCTCTCTCCAATCGTTATATTTGTTGGAGAATTGAATCAAAATGTTTGTCAACCCAGTTACTCTGTTACTGCTGCGTTTACACTAAAGTTATTAACAAAATGTTAGGAACTTATAGATTCTATCAGATTGAACGGAACGGAACTTGACAAACACATGTGTTCATCATGTGTATGATAAGTTATGTTCAATCTTATAGAATCTATAAGGATGAAGTTATTAACATTTTGTTAATAACTTTGGTGTCAAACCAGCTTAAGAAATATCTTCTGTGATGAAAAGTACAGTGACAGTATTATGTTTATTTGAGAAGTTTATGAAGAAACAGGAAGGATTTCTAAAGCTTATAAGATAACTGAAATCTCCAGCTCTTGAGAGCTTTATCAACATTGAGTTATAATCGTCTTCATTTTTTAAGAGAATTCTTCAATTGTTTGAGCTTGATACTCAAGTGAAACTCCATATTTTTAATATTTATTTTCATTCAATTATTGTTCATAAATCCTCCATTACTAGTTTAGTTGCTGCATGAATAGTATAACATTTTATTTCAATCTCCTGAAAATGGGATTTTCACACTTGAAAAAATCAATATATATGTAATCATAATCTTCTCTTTGTCTGTGTACAGTTTTCTAACTGTGGCTAAATTTATAAGTTGACTGAGATATTGATGAATAGTTTTTCATCATGTTGAATGCATTCCAATGATCATAGAAATATTCTTGACTCAGCTATTTGAATGAATACTGGAGTTTTTTTAAGCTCTCTGGAAGCTAATGAATGAATTTCTCAAGATATTCCATACTGCACTATTCTTATCTTTATATTGATTAAGTTTGATGCAGATCAAAATTCATAGCTTTAACTTTTATCTGTAAAGCACTGGTGGTAGATTTAACTGCCGATAAAAAATGCCAATTAAGTGTGAGGTTTCAAAACTTTTCCAATTATGCGAGTCATAAACCAAACTACAGTCAGATCCACTTCAAATTGTCACCATGGGTTGAATGAGAAGCATTGGTGCTATTCACCAGAAATTATGACAGTATGAAGTGGATTTCATTCAAGGATTTAACGGTTCTGATGCCTAGTTCTAAATTCCAGCTTATAACTACTTTCTGAATGCATTGTAACTTTACTGTCATAAAAACGGGATGTCACAGTATTTTATCCCCTAGCAAAGTAAACTCAAACATCGGAATAATGTTGAAATGCCATCAACCCTGTACTTTCAAACGGCCAACTGTGAAATTAATATTTAACAGCGTCAGCTCTAATTAAAATCTATGAACAATGAGCTCAGAGAACTTTGAATTTTAGGCTTCAACTTTCCGTTTTAGTAGACCTCTTCTTAAATTTTGTAAGCTCATGTTGAGTGGAATAATGTAGGCCTATACTCATCTTGAAACTAGGGTAAACACTGATACCATCATCATGACAATAACTTAATGTTCATTACAAATTATTACAAGGTGTCTCAGATTAAGGTATATAGTATTTTGAATTTCATGACCACCCAATACAATATTAAAGAATTATCTAGTGAGACTTTCCTCATTAATGTGAGAAAATGTTGATGCTTAACTCAATAATTAAGAACGTCTCAAATCTTATCAAATTTAATGAGGAACTGTACTTTCTCTTTGTTCTCATATGAGAGAGAATATCTTTTCTTTCTTAAGAGTTTAGAGCCCATTTTCTTTGATTGATTGACTTGTTTTAGATTGAATTTGATGATGCTTCTCGAGGACTACTGTCACAGACTCCTTAAATACTTGATCATAAAATTATTTGGACTTTTTTGTCCATTCATTAACATTTGATAGTTATTGAACGTTTCTCAAAAAATATTCTCCGATAAACTAAATATGTCATCACGCATTCCCCAGAACACAAGCATTTTTTATTTTATTTATCACATTTTAATAAATTAGAATGAATATTAAAATAATCATTTTATCATGAGCATTGAAATAATATATCAATATCAAATTAATTATTGAGAGAATCAACAGGATAGACCCAAAACTGTTTCTCTCCCTAATTCTGATTAAAATATTCTATAATATTTAAAACTTATATGATTTTGAAGCACTGCATCGATTTTTTTAGGAATCAACCTTTTAGAATTTAAGAGTTTGCTATGAGAGCTTCCATTTCATGAACATATCTCGATATAACAAGAATTCAATGCAATAAGAGAAATTGAAAACAAAGAATATTCAAAAACCAAACAGTGTGTTTCTGTAAAATTTCCAAAGTTGGAGAGAAGACACGTACTTGTTACAATCGTTTCTACTTCTTAAAATGAAGAAGAGTATAAGTTATATCAAAGAATATAGAATGGAGAATATTATATGCATTATCGGATTTAACCAATGTCTTCCACTGCCGAAAGGTTGTTCCTTGTAGTCTTGTTTTGGAATTCATTTAAAATGCACTCTTCTCGTTTCAAGGTTTTTCTGTCTCCTCAGGTGTTAAACAACGATTGATAACGAGTGTTTCAGTGTTGACAAGAAAAAATGTTGGTTGTTAGTAGAAGGCTGTTGTTGTGAACGAGGTACTTCTGCATTCCGTGGCAAGTAGCTACACAGACAATGGAGGTGAGAAAAAAATAGATAATTTGCAACATGTTTCTGGAGGAAGGTGTCGGGAACAAACTCGAGGAAGATCCATGTTTTTATGTAAACTGCATCAAACGACATGAGAACTTGTCACATGGTTAGTTGTGGAGCGAGACAGCGATGGCATTGACGTATTGGTGAGCCAGTTGATCCGAACCTTTCCGATGTTAGGTGACATTGTTTAGTCTTGTAGCATTCTCGATGTTAGGTGACATTGTTCAGTCTTGTAGTCTTTCCGAAGTTAGGTGACATTGGTTTGTCTTGTAACCACACTAACCACCAGAATAGCTGCACGATTTCCATAAAATATGGCCGCTCTGAAGTTAGCAGCTGCTGTAATGTCGATCAACACTCAACACCTTGTTCGACTCCTCAAATGGTGCAATAAACGCATACCTTGTAAGAACACAACAGTCACCAATGTTTTTATCCCGCTGACATTCGGTGCATCGCAATGATTGGTTTAGCATTCTTACACCTGCTATTTTTGAAAACGCTTGTTTTCTCTCGTTTCCTGATGTTATTCGAAACTTGTTGAACAATGAACAATGTTCTTGGTGAGATTATAGTTAGTGCCAACAAGCATACTTATCCATATTGATGTATTATAAAATAATCATCGATTTATTTTTTCTGTCCTCAAAATCCACAAGAACATTAAGCTCGAGATTCAGTTAAGTTTTAAATTTCAAACAGCTGGATTCGGCAAATTGGCTTTCCAAAACTGGGTGTGGTCGTGAGCTGGGTTTACACCAAAGTTATTAACATTCTGTTAATAACTAAGATTCTATTAGATTGAAAGGAACTTGACAAACACATATGTTCATTATGTGTATAAGATATGTTCAATCTAATAGAATCCATAAGGATTATGTTAATAACATTTTGTTATCAACTTTGGTGTAAACGCAGCTCAAGTCTTTGTCATAGTCACGTTTGAATGAAATTTCGAAAAAATAGAAAATTGAACACAAAATGAAATGAAGAGAAAATAATGTAAAGTTTCAGCTATTTTTCTTTTCTGAAATAGGATTTATGAATGTTTCATTGCGTCAAGAAAAAACTTTTCCTATTATAGAAATGAGAAAATAAAAACTGCGACTACTGGCATATAAAAACTGCGACTACTGTCATATAAAAACTGCGACTAAGCTCCGTTTTGGAAAGCCAATTGTCTGACTCCAGCTGTTCAAGTCTAGAACTTAGCTGAATCCCGAGTTTGGAAACCGGCCCTAAGATAACGATTACCTATTTTTCCAAAAAGTGTTCCAATTTCAACGTATATTATTCCACAAGGAACGTGAAAAATGACATCAGCATTATGGTACTATACTTCTTATGATGTTTCCCTGTGATGTTTCCACAATATTATTTAATTGTTACAATATACTTAGACATATCTCTGTGAACATTTCCACCATTCATGTACTCTATGAATAATTAAATGTATCCTGATACTAAAATTCAATAATGGAGGATAAAATACCTTCGGTATCATTATACGCTTAAGAAGAATTTATGCACTTGAGTAATACCGGAGACAATCTATTCCTTGAAAAGCATCACTCCTACATGGGAGCTGAATTCTTCAACCAGATTCCAATAAATAAGATAGAATAAGGGTGCCTAATCTAAGACTGATTTGAGAAGACATTCTATTTGAATGACCTGGTACACGTTTCAAGAATTTCTTAATTGTATATTATTCTTTAATTTTATCATGACACTATATACTGTATACTGTATAGATATTGTATTGTACTGTATACTGTATACTGATACTGTGTACTGTATTGATTGTACTGTATAGATACTGTACAATGAAGAGTATCGTACTATTCGATTCTATTTGTATTGTTGTGGAGGTCATGTGGTGGATATTCATATCGAATTGAAACGACTTGATATTGTCGAAAAAACTGATTTATAAGAACAATAATTTGAGATACAGTTTCAGTACGGTTACAGATGTCGTTTCGGTTGATGAATTATTATCATTCTCTAATTAACTTGAATTATTTAGTAGTTTTGACAATCTCAAGTCGTTCTCATATTATAATATAAATATGGTACTATACGTTATTCTCGTTATCTTATTATAGTGTATCATCTCGATGCTCACAAAGAAAACTTAAGAATGTCTGCCTCAGGGCTCAGTTCTTGCCCTCTCTTGTTCAGTCTGTATATTGCTGACATGCCAGAAACCTTGTCTAGAAAACATGGCTATGCTGATGACTGGGTATATCAACACAGTGTAAATCATTCGAAGAGTCAGAGAAAATTCTTACAGATGACTTGAGAGAGATGAGTGGTACGTTCGAAGATGGCGTCTCCAACCAAATGCCAGCAAAACAGAAGTTGCATGCTTCCACCTGAACAATAGAGAAGCTAACAGAGAGCTAAGAATTCAATCAAGAATAGAAGCCTTAAACACAATAAGGCTCCAAATATTTGGGCGTGATACTTGATAGGACACTTTCATTCAAAGAGCAACTAACAAAGACAGCAGAAAACTAAAAACCCGAAACAATATATGCAAAAACTTTGCGGAACATCATGGGGAGCTTCAGCATCTACATTACGCTCTACAGCCCTAAGCCTTGTCTTTTCAGCTGCTGAGTACTGTGCTCCAGTCTGGATGAATAGCTCTCATGTTCATAGAGTTGATGTTCAGCTAAATAACTCAATGAGAATGATAGGTGGTGTTCTGAAAATAACCCTGTGGAATGGCTCCCGGTGTTGAGTCACATCCCACCCCAAATCTTCGACGCATGAATGCCCTCACTAGAGAGTACAAGAAGATACAGGAAAATCGAAGCCTGCCAATACATGAGGATATACAAGATGCCAATCAGAGCGTCTGCAATCTCGTAAGCCACCGGTTAGGACGGCAATTACAGCCTTAGATTCAGGTTTCCGTTTAACTGAGGCCTGGCAACAAGCGTGGTCAGCAAAGCAGAACATTGACATCCCATTGTAGCCAAAAAGCCACCAGGCTTCGATTTGCCTCGTAAGACGTGGTCGGCATTGAATAGGGTACGAACTCATCATGGTAGATGTGCCTATCTGATGCATAAGTGGGGGAAGGCTGACTCTCCTTTCTGTGAGTGTGGAGCAGTCCAGACTGTGAGACACATAGTGGAGGAGTGTCCCAGATCAGCATACACGGGTGCACATGAAGATTCCTGGTGGCTAAACCAGCATCAATAGCCTACTTAAATACCCTGGAAGCATGCCTCTAATTCCAGGTCAAAAGTGACTAAGATATTTTCATTCGTTTTATATATGAATTTTCTATTGTTTTCTTTTTTCGAATTTTGTGATCATGAATTTTTTGTGTGTACTGCCATACGCTAAATAAATATGAATGTTTCATTGCGTCAAGAAAAAACGTTTCCTATTATAGAAATGAGAAAATAAAAACTGTGACTACTGTCATACAAAAACTGCGACTACTGTCATATAAAAACTGCGACTAAGCTCCGTTTTGGAAAGCCAATTTTCTGACTCCAGCTGTTCAAGTCGGAACTTAGCTGGATCCCGAGTTTGGAAACCGGCCCTAAGATAACGATTACCTATTTTTCCAAAAAGTGTTCCAATTTCAACGTATATTATTCCACAAGGAACGTGAAAAATGACATCAACATTATGGTACTATACTTCTTATGATGATTCCCTGTGATGTTTCCACAATATTATTTAATTGTTATAATATACTTGGACATATCTCTGTGAACATTTCCACCATTCATGTACTCCATGAATAATTAAATGTATCCTGATACTAAAATTCAATAATGGAGGATAAAATACCTTCGGTATCATTATACGCTCAAGAAGAATTTATGCACTTGAGTAATACAAGAGACAATCTATTCCTTGAAAAGCATCACTCCTACATGGGAGCTGAATTCTTCAACCAGATTCCAATAAATAAGATAGAATGAGGGTGCCTAATCTAAGACTGATTTGAGAAGACATTCTATTTGAATGACCTCGTACACGTTTCAAGAATTTCTTAATTGTATATTATTCTTTAATTTTATCATGACACTATATACTGTATACTGTATAGATATTGTATTGTACTGTATACTGTATACTGATACTGTGTACTGTATTGATTGTACTGTATAGATACTGTACAATGAAGAGTATCGTACTATTCGATTCTATTTGTATTGTTGTGGAGGTCATGTGGTGGATATTCATATCGAATTGAAACGACTTGATATTGTCGAAAAAACTGATTTATAAAGACAATATTTTTGAGATACAGTTTCAGTACGGCTACAGATGTCGTTTCGGTTGATGAATATTATCATTCTCTAATTAACTTGAATTATTTAGTAGTTTTGACAATCTCAAGTCGTTCTCATATTATAATATAAATATGGTACTATACGTTATTCTCGTTATTCATTATTATAGTGTATCATCTCGATGGTCACAAGAAAAATCTTATCAATTATTGATTATTAGGACTAACAATCGTTTGCATTTTTGTTGTGATTCCAGATACTGCAAGGCAACAGCAATACTTACCTGGTCGTACGGCAGGAATTGGACCTACCTTTTGTGGCCAGCAAGGTCCGATTCATACCCTACAGTCAACATCCAAGAACCGTCTGCATGAGGGTTGAACTCTATGGCTGTTCCTGGGAACGTAAGTGGAACTGAATATAGTTTTTTAACTCTCCTCACTTTTATTCAAGAATAATAATTAAGGGAATACAATTATTATATTGTAGGAATCACTTTTAAAGTGCTTCAGTAAATATCAGAACCGACCATATTGTCTCTAGTTGTACAAGCTGCAACTAATTCTTACATTGAGTATGAAATTTCTTGAAATAATCATGAAGACTGAAGTTGTTTCACAATAATAATGAATAATCATTCTCTAGTAATCTGGGAGAATCAATATAGAAAGGCAGAATATATAGTGTGAAAGGCCCTACGATTGGTCGTTAGCTGTCGACCAATGGAGGTCGAGCTCCACTGTCATTGGCCGAGACTAGGCACGCCGAAGTATTTCAAATTTGGGCATGCATGAGAACCGTTAAATAACAACAGAAGCAAAAATATTTAACTGACAACCCCAAATTCATAATATGAATAAGAATGAAAGAATACATATTTTAAAAGCTTGTGTGAACACGAAAATACAACTTCAACAAAAAGCAGAGGTGGAAAATAGATATGAAGAGGGAAACCATGGTATTCTTACTTTGATAGTCTTACAAGAATTTATTAGTTATCTGATTTTCAATGAATCTATAAGAATAAATTTCAGATAATGTAAAATAACAAGAAAATGAAAACTGAACTACTTCTGAACTACTACCCTAGGATAAGACCACAGAGAAACAATAGCGTAAGTTTGGTACGCTATTGTTTCTCTATGATAAGACTGAATTAGTAATGTTTTACTGGCTAAAGTTAGTCCACTCGTTTAAACTATACATGGAATCTTATTTCAATATCCTGATTTTATTGAATTTATTTTTTATGAGTTACTGGTTTTGGCAATATCAAGTCATCCTCATTCAATCTCTACAGATCAGATATTATATCATTACAACATGAAATCACATAATTTATATGGATATCATGATCCACAAATACTATACCACTGTATACTGTGGCCGTATCAACTCCTCAGTTTGTCAACTCACTCTCGTCTCTTTGTTTCTCTATCCTAATTCCATTATTTATGTATCAACAAATACAATTCCATCTATAAATACTATTCAATGCTTTGAGATTTCATTTCAATTCAATTTATTGGAAAAAAGAGATACATTGTAGTGAATGTAGTTAATCATGTGTGGATGCGACAGGCACACTGCCCAAAACCGCACTCCACACAAAATAATAAGAAAACAAAAACAACTTATACAGAAATTAAACAACTTCAGAATTACATGCTAAATCTTAAAATAAAATACTAATTATTTATATCATTAAATGCTATCGTATTGTACAATATAAATAATTTTAATTAAAATAAGAAAATAAGTTTAATTGAATAAGAATAGAGAGAATAAGTTATAGAGAGAGATAACATTGTAATGCAGAGATATGAATTTAGGTATGTTTTCAGATTGGAAAGTCTACTTATAAAAGTTTTCAGGAAGAGCCTACATCCATATGAATCATTTTGTCTCTGGGGTTAAATGTAGAAGTTCAGTATGTGGGGCAATCTAGTAGCACAAAGTTTATGTGTGGCAATCTCAGAGGGGGCTGGCTTGCTCTGCTGATTTAGAGCTTTTAAAACGCACAGGATTCATTTGAATTTCATGAAGCGCTGCTTCGCTCTTTCCGATTGTTTACTGAGTGCTCGAGCTCTGTTTTGAACTTGATTCGATCATGAGTATCTCTTCAACAGGATACGGGGAGTTTTTGTGTCAGATCGTCTGCGCTGGGAGAGTCGTCAAATACACAACAAATAAATAACACACTTTTATTATGGACTTCATGTCGTATGGAATGCAAAGAAAAAAGTTTGTTAATACATCGCAGCTCGTAATGGATCAAGAAACCTTTAAAAAATATATAGTTTACTGAGACGCTACAATTTTGAAGATTCTAATAAAATCATAGAATCGAATTCCAAGTTATTCTCGTAATTCATAATACTATAATATTTATTAGTAATCTGTACTGTGGTAAACTTTTTTACGAATATTTTTTTCTTTATATCGTCACTGTATCTGAAACATTGAGCTGTGCTCTCCAATACCCATTATTAATACCCTATTTCACCTTGCCTCATTCATACCTCAAACCATTTTTTTTCTTACAAAGAAGTAATTTTGAACTTTAAGCTATTGGTGCATCTTATTGAAATTAAATTTTCTCTGATAGGATACACGCAAAAACACAGAACTTGATCCTAGGTTGGCTTCACGTTTGTATTAAGATAACTCTCAACACATGGAGAAGAGATTTTAAAGTTCCGAATTTCTTTGTTAAAACTATAATTTGTTACCTGCCAAAAAGAAGTTCCAAGAATTTGTCACTTATGTTATCAAGTATTTGGATAATATGCAAACTGTTCTTTTCCAGTTTCCAAACATATATTTGCATTCACATACAATTGAAATACATACATACATTCTGAATTACAATTTCTAGATATAGTCTACATTTCTAAAGGTGTAGATGATGAAATGTGATGAAGTTGATGATTGATAATTATAATCTTTCCATTCGAGATCCTGAAGTACGAAATAAACAGGAGAAAATTAAGTAATGATCCTTGAGAAAAATTTTGGAATATCATTCCCTGCTCCTTACAGATGTGTTTCAGTGCGTGTTTGAATAAGTGGAGGAAGAATGTCTGAATTTTTTCTCGCTTAAACGGTTACATATGCCATTGAATTTGAGGACTCTGAACTCTAATAATATCATTTGCCAGAGAATTATTGACTTTATTAAGATAAATATTCTGATTAGTGTTTCGGAGTGTTTGAAAAGTTGAGGAAGGATGTCTTCGAATCATATCTCGCTAAAAAGGTAACATAAAATTAAATTTGATGACTCTGAGTTCTAATCATGTCATTCGCAGGAGAATTTCATACTTCATCATTAGAAATTCCCTTGAATTGTTGAAAGCCTCAAACAAATTCCATGCTAGTAAAATCTATCTAAACAATACCCTCTCTCAATATTAAAAAGCAACGTGATAGAATAATATTCCGCTCAAAGGGAATATTCGTGATTCTTAGAATGAAAAATGTATATGATAAGAATGAAGTAGTTATACAGGAACTCATGAACTCCGAATAAATTTTGTGCGTTCCTGGAATACAGGAAATGACCTAACAAGAAGCTCAATTTGGATTTGCACAGGCTGAGAGTGAATGTAATAATAATTAAACGAAAATCCCAATTATTTATTTATTCATACCAATTTGATTCATTTCCATCGGTAGTGATGATAGATCACAAGCATGATTCAATCGATGCTATGATGTCACTTTCCAGAAAGTTCAAAGAATAATTTTTTGTTCTCAAGAACGCAATCATTTGGACTCTATTTATATTCAGTCGAAAAATCAAATTTGTAAGGCAAAAGCCTATCATTTTGATGATGTACTTATTGTATGAATCAATATAAATGACACATCACTTTTCTTGATCTCATCTCATACAAACCTACTTTGTGATCACATCTCATCTTACTTGTTATTGTCGTAATTATATTTATATATCATCGTAATTTAAATTCTCAGAAGTTGAATAATAACCGGTGTTCAGCACGTGTGAGTTCCAATAGAGTTACTGCTACTCTTGTTAACTAGACTGCAAAATTCTCATTGTTATCAAAGTAATTATTCCGATTTTCCAATGTTATACTGTACAGGACTCAGTAAAATAGTTCGAAAAGCGGTGAATTCAAAAAGGGGAATGAATCTCTCATGTATATTAGAACGTTTTCCTTCACACAACTCGGTGTAGGATCAGAAACAGTTCGGTTCCAGAAGTAACAGTTAAGTTCAGTAACAGGAACAGTTCTAGAAGCTGTAAATTCAGGGAGGGGAAGAATTTCCCACGCATATTGCCCACTGACACGTGTGAATACCCAGGAGCAAACAGGAGCGGTTACTTATTGGGGATGAAAGAAAATTAAAAATAAAGGAAGTGGAAAGAAAAAACTCGCGTTCACTTGTTCTTTATTTGTTGTTGGGCCTCCCCAAACTCATCAAGTTCGCTTCTGAATCGATACGTGCTGAACAACCCTAAACACACCGCTTATAATATTATTTTTCGAACAAAAAAACTTGAAAAAAACAAAGAGAAACTCCACCTTATTAGATTAGCGGATGAATAATTTATTAAATGTGCGGCGGAGGTACCACCCTCGCCGGTGAAAAATTGAAGTTTGAATATTGTGATTAAGATTTTTACAAACTTTTCTGCAGCCCTTGGAAACTTAGGGATTAGGTCCCCTTGTCGACGAAGTCTGCCCCCTTCACGGCTGATAATTTTTCTCCCTCTAATTTCCTCGATGATGGAAAAACGGGGATGAATTCGTTGCGCCTCAAATCTGGTGCAAGTTTTATGAGGAGTTTTTCGTGAACCATTCGCCAGTTGTGCACTGTAGGCTCGCTCTCTCTCTCTCCGCAACATGTTCTTCCTATT